>NW_028301600.1:21515151-21818181 GCF_987345545.1 Pholcus phalangioides
GATAGTGCACATGCTGATGTTTTGCATACATGTGAGACCAAACTGCTCAAGCTTCATATGGCAGGGTGTACAAACATCTCCAGTAGAACCATTTCTATTCTTATTTCTTCAGTACACCGTTGAGTTTACAAGAACGTGCTTTGCTGATAAGCTGATGAACACAAAGGTACCGCATTCCGGTGTTTCGGAAATCCCCTTCCGCATCCCTTCATTAAGATGTTCTAAAATTTCATAATTTCTTCATGGATATATATAGCTCAGAAAACTCCAATTTTAATTTTGCTCACACCGTAAAGAATCAAGTACAGTCGAACTTGTTTAATTCGAAGCTCAAAGTCACTGGAAAAAAATTTCGAATTATCCAATTAATCTATCTCGATCTGTGAAATGACAACATAGTGCAACTTAATCATCAACATTCTTGATATTATTATTATAACTTATCTATGATATTATTATATCATAAGATAATAATTACCAATTATTAAAACTTTATCAGTTGTGAAACTGTTTCCCAAATTTTAATTTATAATTACAATAATTGGATCTTAGAGGCTACATTATTCCACTGTTCTGGAATGAACATCACTGCGGAATTTCTTGATGTGATTCATGGAAACAGTTCATGATAATTAGTTATGAAACTGATTTCCAGATTTTGCTTATCATTCTCATGCTATGAACGAAATATACATTCATTGACGTGTTATGTACAATCTGAACTTTCCGTACTCTTAATGACGACCAAAATATTCAGATTTTGAATATTACAGCTTGATCCTAAAGGCTGAAAAGCATAATCGGTATTAAGTGGTACATAGTCCCGATGCACACTAGCTGAAATTGTGTACAATTAATCTCAGGAATCAACTTTATGTAGTAGAGATAAAAACAACACTTCAAATGTTGAACAAGAAATACGATTCACATCAACAAATAATGAGCAATACAACATCGTATCACAATTATTCATAGCAGGTTTTATGTATATGTACTCTCCCCCTCCTCACTACAGGCCTATATACACAGCATATTTTTTATTAATCTCCCAACGTGTAATCTCATCAAAATGGGTAACGGTTTCATTCCTTTTGAGTGCTTCCAGTTACGTCATGACATGCCGTTACCAGTAGCAACCATCTCTTGTGGACGCAATCAATGAGAATTGATCCAGCAAAAAAGGACGGAAACATGCCAAATCAGAGACACTGCGCCAGAAAATCGTACACTTGCTCTGTCAGAATGAAACTACTGGTGCCTGATAACAAAAGACAGCATCCTTCCACTGGCATAGAATAGTAGTAGAAAGTGCCTAGGTTTGGGGAGAGGGCATATAGAGTAGTTATAAGAACCGTTTCGCACGTAGTAGGGAACCACTACTCGATCCTTTCGATCACAATGGATGATGAGGGAAAGGAAAAAAACTACGCTATATACGGACAGGCAACGGGGTGGTAGGTAGCAACAACTTGCCCCCGAGTCAGCTGATTGGCTGCGACAGACGAGCAGATGGTCTTGTTGCAGTGGAATGACACACTTGCATCCACGTGTGCTCACGATGGGAAGAAGAAACGATTGGCAAAGGAACACTAATAAATTATCCTTCCTGCAAGTGCATCATCAAATAACGCATCTTGAACATCTATAGGTCCCAGTAGATAAGAACAAATACAAGTTTCAGCAATGAGAAAACCAACCCTCTATCTTTACTTCCGGTCATTAAGTTTCGCACCCATCAGAGATTCGTATATTCGACCCTTTTTTATACAGATAAGGAGGGGTTGAATGAAGTCTCGAAACTCCATCGAATGAATCAGCTGTTGCACTTCCGATAAACAAGATGAACTTGTTTTTATTCATTTTGAATCGGTTTCCGAGTAAATATTCGGAAATGACTCGATCACAGGCATTCACCAAGTCGATTTATGACCTCTCGGTACATACGCAATTTAAAACTATGTGCAGAAACATTCCAGATGACAATCATTCCTTACACATTTGTATCCAGATCGAGTTTAGTAGTATGCCAAGTGATTTATAACCTGAAAGCAAACATATGAAGGAATCGGAACCAGAGGGAAACGACAAATGAAATATAGCAACCACATGGCTAATAATCTATCACGCAATGCCTCTACCATGTAAAAGGACCGCAGAAATCAAACAGTACTTATTTATAACGAGATTATAACGAAATTTATGTTTATCTATATATAAAGCTGTGACACCTCACTTTAATCTCAGCTCGTATTTTACCAGAAAGTTAACAAATCAGAAAAACTTTTTAGATAGCAAATAAATATACATCAAGTTATAAACACATTCTATTCAAAATTTACTAACGCGTAAAGATATATTGATAATGTAAACACAATTCGTCTTATGATAACCAACTAATCCATTTGACACAGAAATATGCTTATCGAGGCCATATGTAAAGCCAAACTTAAAACCAGCGTGTAGGAGCTGATGAGGGAAAAAAGAGGATTTCTCACATTTTGGTTTAATACCTCAATTGTCAACATTTTACGAGGAGTGAACAGCGAATGTAGCCTACACATAGCTTATATAAGTTACGGTAAATGTAAAAAAAGTCTGTAACTTATGCATAATCACCAATCGTCTCGGTAAGTTTGAAAAATATGAGAATATCACTCTAATTCAGCGGTTCTCAACCGGTGCTCCTTGTGCACCCCTTAGGGGCTCCGCGACTACTCGAGGAAAATAAAATGAATCAGTGAATTTGATAGGTAAGTAAATAAGAGAGGCCTACAAGATTCTGCCATAAAAATTATGTACATAAAAGAGCTCCTCGAATCAAACAGGGCTCCGCCATAGAAATTATATACTGAAAAGGGCTCCGCGAGTCAAAAAAGGTTGAGAACCGCTGCTCTAATTCAACCTCTTACCAGTCTTGCCCGCACGTGATAAGTACAAAACATGTATTTTGACACAAAAATTTATATAAGAGTGAAAAATATGAAATGTTGGCTTTCTTCGTATTTATCAACATGTGTAAACATAACCACCACTACCGAACGAATTCATCATCCTAGACTGAAGTTTATTCATTATCTCCGGTAAATTTAAATAATTCATTGATGATATTTGATTGATCATATTTATCAATACGAGCTGGGCATTACCACCGGTAAATTTGATAAATTCGCAGCATTTATGAAATAATAAACTGGTCGGTGATTGTGCATGATAACCGGATTTATCACATTTTATCGTAGCATATACAGTATACACTGAAGTGCCAAAAGTCATGGGATACCTCTTAATATTGCTGCACTTCGCCGGGTAAAAGGAGGTCCCACACGATATTAAGAGGTATCCCATGACTTCAGTGCTGAAGTGCCAAAAGTCATGGGATACTTAATATCGTTTGGGACGTCCTTCTACCCGGCGAAAAAAGTGCAGCAATATTAAGAGATGTATCCCATGACTCCCAACACTTCAGTGAAGCGAAATTTCGAATTTTTTCGAGAATCTATTCCTTGCTCGTATACGCATTGGCGTACGCAAGTGAGGGTTTTTGGGGTTAATTCCCCAAGCCGAAATTTTAGTGTTTTTGCAGTGATAAACGAAAAAAACCCTCAAAGGGGAAAAATGATGAATCCCGCCCCCCCCCCCGACGAAATTCCAAGCCTATGCTTATATGGATCCTTTTTACGTAAGAATTCGGCTCTGGTTATAACAGCTGGCAAGTGTACAAGATCAAACGCAACAAAGTATGTAATGAATTTATACGTTAGTATTAATTTTTGGAATGATCTAGTCTTTTTAGAATTTCCCTGCTATCTCATTCTCACACCTCCTTGTCAGTGAAATTTCTCGTGATTTCAAGTCTATATTTTACGTTTTTGAGAAATCAATAATTCCATCATTTTCAGTATCCACTGAGCATTATATCCGATTCCTTGAGAAAACGTCAGCACAACTCAAATGACTGATGAAGCAGCATCGATGTGTGTGTGTAGAGTGGATATCTGTTTCGGGTTGTTAGAGACAATTATTGCAGGTTGCAAAAGGAAGTTTTTCGCTAACAAAATTGTGAATGCATAGAATAAATATTACACTCACTCTCTCTCTCTCTTTCTATAGTAGTTAATTCTACTGTAAACGACATGCTTAAAAATATATATATAGTCGAACCTCATTGCGTAGAAGGCCGAATAGAGAAGCTAGGCATCGGTGAATGTAAAACGTGTAAGGCCGGGATTACACTATAAAAGTTCTCAAAGTTCATTTATAAAACTTGAAAAATTCAACCAATAATCGTACCGGTTATATTCGAGCAAATGCAATATATATATATATAGTAGAATACGATCGTCTTATTGGCTGCATTTTTAAAGTTTTATAAAAGAGCTTTTTATAAAACTTTTATAGTGCAATCCCGGCCTATGGCTCTTCTCTTCAGCTATTTCTTGTCTCATCCTACCCAACTTGAGCCAACATATAGAGGATCCTATTTTATAACCGTAGCTTCTACTACCTCTTACCTCTTTAGGTGGTTTTGTCGTCCGCTTTGGGACAGAGTGGTTTAGTACATGATTGAACAATGCTCAAGAGTGAATGACAATTTTTAATACGGGATTAGTTCCAACGGATCCATCCGTGCAACATCAAAAATTGTTGTAAACGTATGTTCCATATAATTGTAGAGATATATATGAGCGTTTAAAATACTTTCGTTACACCAACTTTTCGGAAATGAAGCTGTTTCGGTAACATAGCTGATTTACTAGACATATTCACATCAAAAATATTATTATGACGGGTGATAGACTGTTCTTTGAGATACGATGGGGATTTGGAATTTACTTCTTTTTGATACAAGAAAAATATTTAACTTGCTTTGAACCTAAAATTTATAAAATTCACTAACTAATAACATTGAAACAAAAAAAAATGAGAACAATATTATAACTTTTTAACTTCATTTACCCTTAAGCTGCACAAGTAGTCGGGGATAATATACGGTATAACGTCCATCACTTTGAGCGTTGGAGGTGTTACTGGAAAACCTATTTTTTAAAGATAATTTTTATTCGATTCTAGGGTGGCTTTTCATTAACTTTAGCATACTATCTCTCGAACGAATTAATTCGGATTTAAACTTTAACAGTCGGGAATTTTAAGAATTTCCAAAACTAAATCGAATAAAACTAGTACCAAGTGAGGTAAGAACATCGTTTATATCGTGATCGTCTGCACGATTTAAATAATAAAATACTTGTACGGGGTATAATTGGACACAGTAGTGTGTGTTAGCTAATTACATATATATATAATATAATTCTCTATTTTAATGAATCGATATCTAAAATAGCCCCAAAGCAGAATGTGCCGAAATCTGCGACGGACGTCGCAGAACAATTACCGCTACTGCAGAACAATTTTACATGTATGGGGATTTTTACCGCAGAACATTTCCAGTCAGCCGAGGGCTTGTCGCAGAACAGTACTAAACATTTTGCTTTGGGGTAAAATAGTATCCGATTATAATTTTCATGCTGCCTAAAACCTGATAATACAGTGGATCAGTGGCGTCGGAGCCGCGGGTGCAATGGATGCTACAAAATACGGTGGGAGCATCCACAGTATTTTGTAGCACCGGTCTGAGCACCCCAGAATAAATTCAGAAATTAAAAAATCTATCAGATTTCCCGTTTAAAGCATTTTCCCACAAACAATGTTTTCCCATGATGGTTTTTTGAAAAACGTTATGAGCGGGATAAGTCACTGTCTTTTCTTCTTCCCCCCCCCCATCGAGATATTTTATGTACGTATTTATCAACGCCGATTGATCGACAGAAAAGCACGTTAAATAATGATTTTTGATGAGAATGTGATGACCCCTCAGAAGAAGGAAAAACTTTGCATCATGTCTTTTTAAATACGGTTATTCGAGTTCATTATTCAAGAATGGGTTGATAAAAGGGGAAATGCAATCAAAACATATGCGATGGTCACCCAAAGGCACCTTACTTCTGTTTCACTATTTTTTCTTCTCTCCACAAGAAAGGCGGCTTTTGATATACTACAACCCCTCCCCCCTACGGCATTATAAAGGCGAAACAGAATAAAACCAACGATGGCTTTTCAGATCAGTTCAACCTGAGATCACCCTCGACACCGGATATTGGACGATTATAACAAAGAATGACTTTACCAGTCGAATGTCGGTTTGCGTGCTGCGTCAACGCCTCCTAGATATTACGCATATATGCTATCTAGGAGGTATTGACTGTGTCCAGCTTCCGCGAAGGAAATTGGCCAAAAGTACACAACATATGTACGCGCGATGTACATTTTAGGAACTCAGAGGAAAAATATGAGGTACATTTATTTTCATCTCTCAATGATTATGGTCTCTTAATGGTCCCTTACTTTTTATTTATAAATGATTTACCTGATTGTATTGATACTAAATGCTCAATGTTTGCTGATGTTGTAAAAAATTTTCATGTTATTAATAACGTCGATGGCACTGCTAAATTACAAGAATCTACTAACAAACTTAATTTTATGGTGTGAAAATAAGTTGTATTTAAACATTGATAAGTGTAAATTTATTACCTGTAGTAGGAAGCATTCTCCACTTTTACTGTATATGATTACAGTATTGACGGCCAATTACTTCAAAGGGTTGATTGTGTGAAAGATTTAGGTGTAATATTTCAGTTTTTTCCGTTTAACCAACATATTAATTATATTGCGTCCAGAAGGGTTTTATAATTCGTAATAGTAAGTTTTTTCACTATGTTGAAACTATCTTGTTGCTTTTCAATTCCTATGTTCGATCTGTTTTATAATACTGTAGCATCATTTGGAATCCGTGTTACTTAGTTTAACATATTTAAAATTGAACGAGTTCAAGACAGGTTTTTGCGGTGTGTGTATTTTAAAGAAATATCAGTTTAGGCTGGGATTACACAATGAAGTTTGATAAAATATCTTTTACAAAACTTGTGAAAAGTAGCCAATAATGCTATTGGTTACATTCGCTGGAATGTAACCGATACGCTTATTAGTTACATTTTTCAAGTTTCATAAAAGAACTTTTCTATAACTTTTATAGTGTAATCTCGGCCATATAATAATTACTTATCAAAGGAAATACTCCGCTATCATTCAATTACGATTCATTTGAAATTCACCGACATAGAACCCTTACCAGATTTTTTGAAAAAAATTCTTAACTTTGATATTGATGCACCTAAGGCCCCTTTCACACGGAGCGGATGCGGGTCCGGAAGAAGTTTTAACAATTGGAATATACTGCGCCTTTCAGACGAGCCGAAAAATCTCCGCACCTAGGAAATGTTTATGCGGGTCCGGACGTCGTCCGCATGTGTCAAACCCTAAGTGCGGGTTCCGCATCCGCACACAGAAGTTTTGACAATAGGTTTATTCGGAGCTATTCACACGATGCGGATGCGGAGCGAATTCGTCCGCATCTTTTGGCTACTTTTTGAAGGTGATTTTTCACGGAATTTTTTTAATTATTTGCCATAAATACCCTTAAAAACACCATATGATGGTCCCTGCTCATTAATATAATGTACCTATACAATATGGAAAAATATGGAAGAAAAATTCCAAAAACATCCTATGTTCGAAAAATCAAATCTAAAAACATCCAAACCATTCGATGTTCCACAAAAAAGAAAAAAAAATTCAGGAGATATCAAAGAATTTGCAAGTAGTAAAAAAGGGGAGGGGTAGAGACTTTCAAAATGCCTGTGCTTAGAAATATTCACATCACAATTCTGTCTTAGGCCGGGATTACACTATAAAAGTTCGTTTATAAAACTTGAAAAATGCAACCAATAGGCGGATCAGTTAAGTTCTCTCGAATGTAACAGATGTGTTTATTGGTTACATTTTTCAAGTTTTATAAAATAACTTTCATAAATCTTTTAGAGTGAAATCCCATCCTTAGATTAGTCTCACTTCTGAAATATAAAATTTCATTTTTTCAGTTTATAGACTGAATATCGAGTAAAATAAACTTGTAGGTATCGGGGGAACCACCAGAAACATTCAAGTGCTAGGGTCTTCAAACGATTTAATCCGGCCCTGAGTGAACACCGTACGTGGATAACGTTGTTTAATAAAAGTATTTTTTTTAAAGTTTAAAAAAATTAACAGATTAAAAATTTAAAAAAATAACAAATATTTAAAATAATATTTCATATATTTATATTTTTAAATAATTTTAAAAATTTAAAAAGAAAAAAATTAACAATTTTAAATTAAATTTAAAAGTTATTAAAGTATGTAGTCAATTAAATATTCGTGATGAACAGAACGGCTTATAATTTTGGTCCCGTCAGTGGCCATTGTTGGCAGGTTTTATTGTATAAAATTGTGAAATATGGACAAAAGGCAGTTAAAGTTGCTATATCTCCATCTCAGAAGGAAACGGAGGGATAGACGTATGTAGGTACATTATAAATGAGCAGGGACCATCATATGGTGTTTTTAAGGGTATTTATGGCAAATAATTAAAAAAATTCCGTGAAAAATCACCTTCAAAAAGTAGCCAAAGATGCGGACGAATTCGCTCCGCATCCGCATCGTGTGAATAGCTCCGAATAAACCTATTGTCAAAACTTCTATGTGCGGATGCGGAACCCGCACTTAGGTTTTGACACATGCGGACGACGTCCGGACCCGCATGAACATTTCCTAGGTGCGGAGATTTTTCGGCTCGTCTGAAAGGCGCAGTATATTCCAATTGTTAAAACTTCTTCCGGATCCGCATCCGCTAAGGATATGAAAAGGGCTACGAAAAGGCCCTAATATTCTTAACCTCATTACTTTTTATTTTCCTCACATCAATCTTAGAAGCTGTAATCTTTTTTGTGTTCTCCCGTATCGTTCAAATACATTAAAAAAAATTCTCCATTGTACTGATTTTTTATATGCAATAAAAGTGATGTATATTTTTAAATTTTTCATCTTATTTTTATTTTATATATGCACATGTTTTTGTCTTATCTTGTGTTCATTTTTTGCGAATTGTAACCGGGCTTTAGTCTGTAGTTTATGTTTTTTAATAAATAAATGATAAAATAATTGGTTGCTACCAATATTTTAGAATCCCGCTAATCCTACAACCTGAACATCTGAAGAAAAAAAATTGATGAAACGACCTTTATCCATAAGTTCGATCATCTTAACAGTATCACGGATACCTGAATGAAGCATTACACTAGGGTCCCTAGAAGACTGCCACAAATGAAATAAATAGCAATGAAATGTTATCACGCCGTCACTCACACGAAGGTTGTCCGGGTGTGCCTTTGTGATAAAAAGGCCCTGCTCATTGTGGGTTTCCTTTCGCTCATTCAGAAGATGAACTGAGTTTCTGAGAAAAAAAATACAACAGAGCAGGGCTGGACAAATCGCAGGCGCCAGGTCATCATAGCGACTGAAAAATTGGAATTGGAGCCTAAAATTTTCTTTTTTTAGTTACTAAAGTGCAGGCTGAGAGCAGAATAAAATGTTTGGAATTTATAGCAGAATAAAATGTTTGGAATTTATAGCAGCATAGCTGCCAACATGAAAAAAGGTCACTATTCCCTGAAAAAGTCAAAAGAAGCTTTATATTTTGCACCTTATTCTTCAAGTAAAATTTTTTTTGGCGCCAAAAAATTATTTCTGGCGCCTAGATGTTTTTGCGATTTGTCCAGTCCTGCAGTAGTGTCTCGATAGTTCGAGTTTTTAGATGATCCGAGGTGCTGGAATTTTGCGAAATTCCTTCCACAAACTACTACTTCCTTTTTGTTATTTCATTTTGTTTGATTCTTACAACTGATGCGCGTAGGTTCGGTTTTTGGGGGGGGGGCATCCCCTAGGTTGTTAGACCCCCCACGACGGAATTTCCCACAAGCCCCTCTATAGTAAATTTATAGAGTAAAAAAATAACAATAACAATTATATCAAGTCCAAAGTGTACGAGAACCTTTTTTAGCCTCCGTTATAAAGAGTCCATCGGTTTTGGCAGCCCTAATCTTAGCGAATTGAGCAGTTGAATTAAGAACAAAAAAGGTGGGAGTAAGTACTAATACAAAGGTATAATCCACCTCTCGAAAGTCAATTTCTATTGCTTTTCGGATAATCCGAGTTTTCAGTAATCCGAAGTAGCCTCGGTCCCGTTCACTTTAGATTATCGGGATCTCAGCATCGGCTCTATGGACTCTAGTTGTTAAACGAAATTATCAGGTCTGCAACTCTTGTCTATTACGTACCTTAATGAATGTTTAAAAAGTTTTCCATATTTAAAAGACGAACTTCGTTAATCCAAACACGAGTCTTAGTCCCGACAATTTCGGATTAACATGGTTCTGCTGTATTAAGTGCAAAAAAAGTTGCTACTTTCTGGTCACCAATAGACACAGGGTCTCACGTTGAATCTAAAATGAATCAATGCGGTTATTAAATTGCCATTGAGATAATGGAAATAAACAAAACGATTGTGTACATTTCGCATGATGAGGTAAATATAAAGGCTATGCGCTTTGCGGCAGTCATTACTGAGTTACTGGCTGAAGTCAGATTTATCGCCCAAACCATGAAAGTATAGAGCGCCGGCCGGAAGGCAAGGAAGGGGATTTCACTGATGGAAGAAGCCAAGGGTCAGGGAGAAAGCTACAAGAACGTCTGATGACGACTCGTTCCAGAATGGAACACATGGGGGAAGAAAGGGTGATGATGATGACGGTAAGTGAGGTTGGCAAAGAAAGGGGTCATTGGCACTACATAAGCTCAGCTTCTGCTACGGCAGGTAACCCGTTCTCTTTTTCATTCCACAACCCGGGGCCCCCTTTTCTCATCGCTGTCCCTCCCTGAAGAAGTATTACAGCTGCTTTCACTCTGCTCCGCCCTTGTTCTGCTGCCACACACGAGCCCAAGTCCTTCTCTTTTCTGACATATACAGGAATACTGTATAATAGAAGAGAAACCTTAACCTCTCGTTTCTATCTATCCCGAGCAAGGTTTTGAGACACCCCCTTTGGCATAGAAATTCTTACATTGAGATTTTCTTAAATGTGATGTACAGTGGATCCCGCTTATAACGTATTTAAAAAAAAATTGTAAGCGGGAAACGCTTTAAACCATAGGCGGAGATAGACTTGGAAGTCTGGGGGGACGGGGGACGATGATGATATCAATTCATATATACATTAGATCAGTCGACTCCACTTTTGACGCTGCCCCCCGTATCCGTATCTCCGCCCATGCTTTAAACGGGAAATCGTAATGAGAATTTGTTAGAATTGGGACCGCGAAAATAAGTCGTACTAAGCGGAAAACATCATAAGCGGGAACGTTATAAACGGGATCGACTGTAGTAAAAATGCAGAGGATGAGTATAAGTGGATATAGTAAACCGTTAAGTTCTCTTAAATTACAAGAAACTTTCGAATTCAAAATACTATCATCACTCGATTTTACAAGCCAACAAGTTTTTATGAATTAATCCCGATCACAATACACCCTTCCCATTTATAGACCAATTGTTCAAGTCCGTAAAAACAAGCGTTGACTATCAATAAAACTGATCAACCAGGTCAAACAAACTATCGATTTCATCATAAACCTCATTGATATAATAGTACAGTGGATCCCGCTTAATAAGTTAGACCACGAAAATAAATAGTATTAAGAGGGAAAACGTTCTAAGGGGGGAACATTATAAGCGGGATCCACTGTATCCACTATAACTATCTATAGTATACAGGGTACATAGGTAACAGGGCGTATGACATTTTATTGCCAAACCGTTGGTCCTAGAGACATACTTTCGATTTGAAAAAGTATCAAAATAACTTGCAGTTCTCAGATATGTCATTTATGTTACAAGGGGTTGTATAGTTATTAAAATAAAAAAAATTAACTTTTATACCGTCCTCGTATTCCCAAAATCCAATTAAAAAGCTGTTGCCTTGTCTCCTGATACCAACCAAAAAAATTCCACATTTCTAAGTGCAGCATTCACTGTGATATTGGAATTCGAAAAATGGAAGAGAGTTGCGAAAGAACAGCATTAAATGCGGGTAAAACGGTTCATCCGTATTTAAAGCTATTTTTTCCCAACTTTCCTCCGTTTTTTGAATTCCAATATCTCAATATTGCACTTGGAAGCGTGGATTTTTTTTGCATCAGAAGAGACAGGGCAACAACTTTCTAATTGGGGTTTTGCGAACAGGGTGGCCGTATAAGAAGTTAACACTTTTATTTAGATAACTATATGTCCTCGTGAAACATTAATGACATATCTGAGTACTGCACGTTATTTGGATACTTTTTCTAACTGATGCCTCTTACACAAACGGTTAGCAAGTAAAGTGCCATACGCCCTGTTACCTATGCACCTTGTATATATATTTTAATAATTATATTTATATAAAAAGAATTGAAACGAATCTAAGAGAGAAATGGGAGCCTTAGTGTTATAACATTACCAGTTAAGATCACAAAAACAGAAAACTTTTTTAAAACCGATTTTAGAAACTGCTGTAAATAATAGACGCAAAGGTGTTCCGGGTGGCACACAAAATATTGAAATAAAAAGGCCACAAAATAACCATCACCAAAAAATACTTGGCTGCCCTCACTCAAGTTATTAGCCACCTAGCTTCTTAATTACACCAACTTAGACATAAGCTGTTCTTTTCAGGTAAATCAAGGAATAGCAAAGGTTATGAACTTTGACAAAAACAAATGTTCATATCATCCAAACAGAAAACAAATTCATTTCCACAAGGTCATCAACACGTCGAAGGTTAAAAGTAATGGGAAAGAAAACTTTCGAGTTGATGGCCCATGAATTTGTAGTGACGCGAGTGCCTGTTATCTCTAGTAAGATAACTTAAAACAAGTTGAAAGGAATAACCCTTGGACGATGCGAGTAAACACACGCACCAAAATATTCTTTTCAAACAAATAGTAAAAAACAGAGTAGCAGCATACTTTATATGGAACAAAGCACGTGGCAATAAAAAGTTCGAATGAGCAGGGAGAGTCAAAAATCTACTCCAGTATCTCTCTCTCATCTTCCGTCACCTTTTTCTATTTCCCTCCACTTCCTTTTATTTAGTTATTTCCTCCGGTAATCTCCATTATCATTTATATTTTTCATCCTTATAAGATCAAAACTGGAATCACCTAAATAATAATAAAAAATACCACCTGAAAAATGAACCACCTCGTACATCAAATTTACATAATGAATCTGTAGATTTTAATTCACCCCAATTGGTTTATTCTGAAAACAAAGTTTCGAATTAAAAACACGTTACAGACATTCTTCATTCATATGTGAATGATATGCTATTCGAAAGGGGGGGGGGGGAGGCAATTTCTGATCGAATCGGAAGCATAATGAGAATTCATGGCTAAAAACTAAAACATGACGAGATGATTGAATTTTTTTTATATATTCGATAGTTATTATCTTTAATAAATTACAATGGGATGAATCGAGAAGCTATCCATACTTTGATAAGACGACACAATTTTTTTATGTGAGCAGTGTGTGTGTGTGTGTTTTATTTTATCATAACTATTCATTTTTTAAAAAGTTATTTTTGTGTGTATTAGTTTTTCGTGATAATTGCTTATTTTGGGTTGCTGTATTTTATCCGAGGATGATGTCACACTCTCCGTTATTCCATACAAGGGTTTTTTTAACAGCTGGCTGATGCGATGATATATTTTAGAAAGAGAGAAAATTCAACTGCTCCTGCGGGGAATCGAAATCACGTCCTTTCACTTTCCGGGTGAGTTCACTTTCCCAAACCTTTGCTGTATTTTAGTTTTAATTGGCATCCATATTTTTCATGGGCATTTCTTTTCCACTTACCTTACTGTCATTTTGCCTGCTGTGGCCTTGCATTTGTATTTTGAAGTCCTCAATCGCGGTGTCTTTCAAAAATACAAATAAAAAGCCAAAGTAATGGAATAAAGGCATCAAGGTGTCACTGAGTTGTATTTTTTTTCTTTTTGTAAATACTAACAGCGAGGTGAGGCAAAAAATTTCAGCAAAATCGTCATCAGTGCCATCTCACGACCCTGGCTACTAGCCAAATTCTTGATACGAGAACATTAAAGAAAAAGATGGGAAGCGGGGACACTGTTTACAAACTGACGTCAGCTAGAAAGTCATGACCTGCTATCACGATAATGCTCTCTGTACCACTCACTAAATTAAAATCGGACTGAATAAACTCATCTAGGAGCAACGAAAACCAAACAATGTGTTGACTACGGCTGAGATTATACTATAAAGTTTGATAAAAGTTCTTTTACAAAACTTGAAAAATGCAGCCAATAAGGCTATCGAATGCATTTGCGCGAATATAACCGGTACGATTATTGGTTGCATTTTTTTCAAATTCTATAAAAGAACTTTTATCAAGCTTTTACAGTGTAAATTATTTATCTATAAAAGTTTTCCAGTATAAAACTTTTATAGTGTAAAACTTGTATCGAACAAAACTTTTATAGTGTAATCCCGGCCTAGAGCCGGATATTACACTATAAAAAATTTTTATAAAAAAGTTCTTTCATAAAACTTGAAAAATGCAACCAATAAGCATATCGGTTACATTCAATGTAACCAATAGGCTAATAGGTTGTTTCTTTCAAGTTTTATAAAAGATCTTTTATTAAACTTTTATAGTGTAATCCCGGCCTTATTCGTAATTTGAAGGGAAAAGTGTAAAACCAATAGACAACCAACAACACAATTATTATCCATGCTAAGTGACTACCTGTTTCGAAGATCACCTTCAAAGTATCTAGAGCAGTAGTTCTCAACCTTTGAAAGCCCGCGTAAACCTCTGGTCAGAGGGCAAAATGTCTCAAGTCACCTTTCCCAAAAATTTTAGTTCGCATTCTGGAGTCTCGTTCGTCAAAATTTTGGAAGGTGAGAAAATTTTGTCCATCTCTTTCGGTTTATGAGGAATCAACGGAAGAAAATTGCAATAAGTCCAAAATTTCCGGTATCACATTTTTACAAAATATTGTTTACAAATTTGCTCCTCGTGAAATTTTGAAAAGTGACTCATTACATTTTGCCATCTGAGCATAGATCTTATTGATTGAATTTTTCAATTTTACACTATAAAAGTTTGGTAAAAGTCCTTTTACAGAACTTGAAAAAGGCAGCCAGTAAGGTCACCGGTTGCATTTTCTAGAATGTAACGAATAACCTTATTGGTTGGATTTCTCAAGTTTCATAAAAGTTCATTTATAAAACTCGAAAAATACAACCAATAAGGTGATCGATTGCATTTGCTAGAATGTTACCAATGCTGTTATTGGTTGCATTTTTCAACTTTTATAAAAGTTTGATAGAATTAGTTTTATAAGACTTGAAAAATGCAACCGATGATCTTATTGGTCGCATTTTTCAAGTTTTACAAAATGACTTTTATCAAACTTGTATAGTGTAATCCCGGCCTAAAAGGGGCACTGAAGAATTTAATTCATATTCCATCTTAAGCAGATCAGCTAGATCAAGATTTGAAATTAAAATGTAAAAAAAAAAAATTATAAAATAATGATCGGACAACTGCTGAGCAATTGCTGTTATTTTTCATTTCGAGGTGGACTACTATTTTTTCGGTCCTGGAACAAAATGAAAAAGTAACTGAGGAAAGTTTACATGCCTGTGGTTGCAGGTGAATGCCAAACAGCTACCCATTTTTCAACAGACAAAATAACTATTATTCTCACCCCCCCCCCCGCCTAAAGAAATAACATACACGTGTAAAAAATATGAGCACAGCCTCCCCTTCCTTCCTAAAAAAATTAGTGTGTATTTTCTTTAACGCTATACCACGGTGTATGACGATGGCAAGTGACTGAACAACACACCTGTTTAGGAGTTTCTTCTGTGAGGAAAATTTACGACCTACCATCTTTGCTTGAAGAGAGGGCGGATAGAGTACAAGACAGTTATCACAGAAACAGGCATGTCCAAAGAGACCCAGAAAAAGAGAATGCGATGCGCAGTCCCCTTGCAGCACTTGAATGTCTTTTATTAGACCAAAGATGAGCACCGGTCAACCGTGAAAGCAGTATATGGTAGCCGGCTCTACCACGAAAAGGTCAAACAACATTTCCAGTCATCCATGCGAAACAATATGACCATCAGGTTAGGTCAAGTGGCCGCCCGAGTCCACTACTTTTTAGAATGGTTTATTTTGAGAAAAAAAAAAGGGGAGCAACATTTGTTTGTTATTTGACATCTTTTTTCCTCAATATCTCCAATAGAATGTTTTTTTAAGACACTAAATTTTTACGGTATCAGGTTTTCGTTGTGTGCATCTACAATTTTTACATGTAACAGATGATAAATAATAATTTTTCAAGACTGTTTCTCGTGAAAAGGGAACACACGTTCTCGATGAAACACAATCAATCAATTTGGTTGGAATTTTCATCAATTTTCTCACGCATACGACAATCCAATCACGGAGGTAAAGAAATGATCAAAATACCTGTTTGAAAAAAAAAGGAGTGAAAGTCAACGTCCATCAGGTCAATACACGCAGTGGACGTCAATGCAAATTGGCGGTACAAATCTTCGCAGTCGTGGAGAAAAACAAAATAAGGAACCTTTCTGAGACGAATATTTAAACTGTATTTCGGAAACAAAGATGCAAAACTAAAAAATAAACTTACAAAAGAGACTTGAATTTTAAAAAGATTCAAATTTGACAAGAAGCCAATAGAATAACGCCACATCAGAAAAACGACATGCGTAAGTGCTATTTAAAATAAAAAGAACGAGAAATGATAACACCTGTTCTAATAAATTTCATCATATCCGTGGGAAACATGATGAATGGAATGAATAAGCGATTTGCTTAACAAACGAAACTATTTATGACGAGTTTCGATAATAAAGAAACCACATGAAACCGTTTAAACTAAACGCATATTCTGTATGCATTCCGTGAGATAAATTCCCAGAGTACTATTGAAAGAACACCTGCACCAATATGAAGAACGAAAGGGGTGAAAGAGGAATTTCAATTCAATCGACTATTGTGTCTTGTGCATGAATGACATTGACACCACAACAGGAAGAGCAACAAATCAACTGTAGGTGGGTGCATAGATCACTGTGATGGCCTTGAATTGCCGCCAGGCTGCGGGGAACTAGCTGAGAAATACTTTTAAAGGAAAAAGAACTTAATTTTTTTTTTTTCTTTTAAGGCCGGGATTAAACTACAAAAGTTTTGTAAGAGCTCTTTGATCAAACTTGAAAAATACAACCAATAAGCGTATCGGTTACGTGTGACTGATATAGGTAAAAACAACTAGTAAGCCGAATAGGCTTACTGCTTGGTTTTTTTTTTCAAGTTTTGTAAAAGATCTTTCATGAAACTTTTATAGTGTAATCCCGACCAAAAATATATATATTTCCCCTTAAAAAAGTTTTTTTCTTCTCTAAAAAGTCTCACAACACTGATAAAAACGTTCTTTTTCCCCGTTTCTAAAACATTTGTAAACTGAATTTCGATTTGAACATTCATCCAGGACACTATACCAGTTAAGAAAACGAAAACATAATCCACCGGATGACATAAGTCATTGTATATATAATTTTATTATTTATTATATATATTTATTTATAAGAACTCCTAAATTCAACTGAATATTGTTGGTTTTTACGACTATTTTAGGCTCAAAATAATTACTTATTCATTCAGTCCAGCTTTTCATGTGTGTGTTATTATTATTACTCGTTTATACTTATATCATGTATGTAAAATAAACCAGCTGCTTCAAAAGGAAATAGAAAACATCAACAAAAATTAGTAAATATGGATACATTTCAGAACACGTTAATTCATTTGATACAAAAGAAAAACTGTTATACGAATTCAGCCTATATTTTGCCTTGGGCACGAAACACGTGATACGAAGTATTCTAAAAAAAAATTTACAAAAGCGCTGTTTTTACCACCTGCTATACATTTTGCCATTTTTATTCCGAAAAGCCAGATGGCGTGTGTATTTTCACCGCTCAGAAACTGCTCCAAAAAACTCCAGAAAGCATTAGAGAAAGAAAAAAAAAAGATCGGTAGAAACCATGAGACAGGAGAAATTCTGGGATGAAGGCAAGGGGAGGGATGAATGGATGAAAAGTAATGGAAACCGGTATGGGAAGGAATAGAGAGAAAGAAATGAGGAGGGACTTCATCCGCTGTGCTCCCACCATAACTACGTTTTCTACAAACAGAATTTTCCCCAATACACAAATTTGCAGCTGCTCCCCGAAGACGAATTACAATTCGACAAGTATAATAGGGTGCTACAAACAGGTTTCTTTACATCCTCGAGGAAAACCATAACCCTAAAGAATCGATGTTACACACATAATTTTCCAAGAACTTCATACACATTTATTTATATTTCCAATCAAATAACCTCAGCAGAACAAAGTAACCGCATAACCGCAAATCACGGAATTTATGCGGTACAATTAGTTTATACAATACGTTGCATAATTTGTACATAAATATTTGAATACGCAGGAATTACGACACATAAGCATTATCAGGAAATGGACTCTAGAGTAGCTGCAATTAAGACTCTTGCGTAACAACCAGTAGTCTATTCATAAACGAGATTCTACGAAGACTGTAAACCACCATAGTGACCTACAATCATAAGAGGATACAGGCTCCTCGTACAGGGGGGGGGGGGAAAGAATGGCGAATCACCGAAGGTGTGTATAGTGGAGCTAATGTCCAGCTCCGGGGCCCTCCCGTCTATGCTAATAGTCGTTTTCCACTGATTGGGGGAGGGGGATAAATCCTCTCGTTCTCGCCCATGCCTACAATAAACAAATTTCCCTGAAGTCATTCCAGGGTGACTGCACCAAAAATGAACTTTCTCGGAATTTATTATTCGAGGAGGAGTTTTTTTTTTTTTTTTAGCAGTCCAGAGCCATATCCCAAGACTATGTCCAGACGTCTGCGATATATCCAAGGCACTTATTTTCCCGGATTCCAGACATCGATTAATCAGTTTAATTACAGGAAAATTATATAGCATACCATCGTGTTAATACCATCGTCCCAAATGAGGGTATCGTGCACTATTGCGGAGAGCTGAAAGGTTGCGTTCAATTATTCCTATGTAACAGCAGGCTTTTTTTATTTTGAAGGCAACAAAACACACCTTGACGTGCAGAAAACGTAGCAGACCCCTCTAAAAATCAAGGATATCAGTGTTCACCACGATCCCCAGACTTGAACAACATGAAACATCTATTCACAATAGGAACGTGCGTCAGTGTTTATAATTTTCATCTCCACACATCAAGCAGTCATTATCTATGCTACGGTGCGAGCGTGAGCTACTGTACTATGTAGTGAACACTCAACGCTGTATGGCAGTTCTACATGAACCTATAATGCTGTATATCTTTTTCGTGTTTAATGGCAAAAAACGTCATTTGAAGTAAGTTTCATGCAAAGATATAGTAAGTTCTTATGTTTAAATACCATTGCATATATAAACGCATATACATTATTTCTGAGTCATTCAAGCAATCTGAGTAGCAATAATATATTTCTTGAATAATAAGAGAATGAGTTTGGGTACGATCATAACTGTTAGATGAGGCGAGGATGATGAATTATACTTTGTCATAGTTGAATACATTTAAAAAATAAAACGCGTCTCCGGAGAATTTTCCGGCCAAAACAACATTCTCAAGTGTTCAGTCAGAACAACATTTTCAACAAACAAGATCGTTATAACTCGATTACATCAGTGATATAATCAATCACGTTTTGTTGATGCCCTGATTAAAATGTAGCTGAAAATGTTTTCAATCAGACAGACACACGTACGCCAGACGCATCTTGGGGAGGGGGGGGGGTGGTCAATTGCACATATATGGGGCTACGAGGGAATCTCTTCCCCGGATAATTTTTGTAACTAATCGTCAAAAAGTGGCATTTTAATCTGGAATAAATTGATTAAAACAACATATAAACACATTTTCTTTTAATATTTTACATGTAATTTTTTTTGTTCTGTGTAAACCTTAAGGAGGAATAGAAGAAATCAGTAAACCCCTTATAAAATACCATATCTTTTTTTAATTTAGTAGACTTTCTCCTGATTTTCAACAGGTACAAAATAGGTATAGGGAGAAGTGTTTCATTGAAAAATCAATTTTATAAAATATCTGAGCTAATCAATGATAAAATAAGTAGCATTTTAGGAGGCGAGATATCTCGTCAACGTCGTTTAAAGGATTAAGAGGACACGGACACCTTATCCTTATACAAGCGTACGCCTTTACAAGCAGGTGATTTTTAAATCTACCCCCACACATTTCAGAATTTTTTTTTCCAGCCTTACGAGATTTTGAACCGTTAATATAATTAGATGGATTGAAACCCTAACAGTTCACAGCTATTGATAATATAAAAAAGGGGGGAAATGAAATAAAAAGAACAACGTTAAGACAAATATTCAAAGTAATCAAGGAAACTGACACATTTTTTCATTTAAATATAAAGCGTATCTGTGCTTTTAGAGATTAAAGCGTGTCATTGGCTGGAAGCAAGTGATATTCCTTACAATGCCGAGATGAATGCCACCTTCTGACAGCGCGGCAAAGAAAAAACAAGACATCACTAAGGCATACATGCTACAGACCACGTGCACCCGAAGTTATTTAAATGTAGCGGATGACCCAAAGACCGCCTGCAGCTAAGCAATATAAAAAAAACTAAAAAAAACTTCTTCAAATGTTCTTTTCGAAATGGAGGGGGAAAAATGAAGGATGTGGGGGGGGGGACACTGACTAGATGGCTTGCAAGTAGACAGATGGTCGAGTGCGGCCAGGTGACTTCCATTACACCAATTACATAACATCACATTAACAGGGGGAAGAGAATGTAAAAAGATTCACTGCAGAATAAAAAATTATGAAGGTAAGAGAGGAAGAGGGGAAAAAAAAGATAGCCTAATGATATGTTGCTGTATTCGCGACCATTAACTTGCATTTTTAGCTTCTTTTTTTTAATCCTTAGAGGACAATAGCACTTGAGCGGACGCCGCACTTGGAGAAGATTTCAGTTTAATCACCACTATACTAAACTCGAAATTATGTCCTCCGAGATGGGAGAAGGAAAAATAATACATCACTTTTGGTAATTTATGGTGAGGGATAAAAACGGATATTTGCGATTCTGGGGTTCACTCTACTTATAGACTGCCGAAAGCTGTGTTCAGATAGTTGCCTCAAAACATGAACTGATAAAATGAATGTTCATCGCGATATCCAAATAAAATATTTTTTAATATGGCGAAAATTGACACTGTTCATTTAGTAGCACCACTGTTATTCGTGTAAGCAGAAGTGCTCTAATTAGACAATTTTAAAAGATATATTTCAACAAATACATTTACGCCGGATCAGACATTTCAATCTCATAGGCATAGAATAGTATTCTTATACTTAGGCTAATGATTTCAACGCGGAACTATTTGACCGGAGGTCAGTGCGCTAGAAACTGGGCTGAAAGACTAATACCGCCACTACTATACATTTAAAAGTTTGTTATCGTGTGCGTTTAATTCACCTTACCTCAGCAGGTCAAATTCATATGGATTCTTGTTTCATACATCAATCGGAGTATTGCATCAGTTACTTTATTGTACACCTACAATACGAAGAGTAGAAAAAGCTGCACAGGAATAGTATCTAGACCAGAGGTGGCGACTGAAGAAAACATTGGGGGGGGGGGGGCTGAAAGTTGCTGGTCGTCCCATATATACGGGACTACAGCACGAACGCAGGATAAGGAAGCTGCATTGCATTGTTTTTTCAGAAGTTATTTATTGGGGCGGGGTCTCAGTCCCCTTACAAAATTTATTAGCAAGGGGCACAAATGACCTCAGCCTCTAGGTTCTAGCGTCCATGATCTAGACCAAACAGGGCCGTCTTGCGAGCACAGTGGGCCTCCGGGCCAAGTGATTTTTCTGAGGCCCCCTACCTAGCTAGGAACCTGCTTACAAATTCACATACTCATTCTCGAAAATTTGATCAAGTTTTCATTACCATGAAGTGCCCGGGTAGGCCCATGCGTTAAGATGGCACTGAGATCAGATTGACAAAGTTGCCGGGAATCTGTCAGGAGTTTGTGGAATTTTGAAACTACTTGCCAACTAAAATCTCAACGGCAACATGTACACTACACCCCGCCTCAACGAGAACACGTTACTTCTTTATTCTCTAGAGGAAATATAAATGCCTCAGCCTCTAGGTTCTAGCGTCCATGATCTAGACCAAACAGGGCCGTCTTGCGAGCACAGTGGGCCTCCGGGCCAAGTGATTTTTCTGAGGCCCCCTACCTAGCTAGGAACCTGCTTACAAATTCACATACTCATTCTCGAAAATTTGATCAAGTTTTCATTACCATGAAGTGCCCGGGTAGGCCCATGCGTTAAGATGGCACTGAGATCAGATTGACAAAGTTGCCGGGAATCTGTCAGGAGTTTGTGGAATTTTGAAACTACTTGCCAACTAAAATCTCAACGGCAACATGTACACTACACCCCGCCTCAACGAGAACACGTTACTTCTTTATTCTCTAGAGGAAATATAAATGCGTCAAAAAAACCTTCTTCCCTCACTACTCAGTCGAAGTTATTATGTGTTAAAAGAGAAAGAACTGATATCTGGTCGGAATCTTTCTCCAAAAGTCAACCACTGACCCATAAAAATCCCTTTCGCGAAAATCCGAGATCTTTTCCAGAACATACAAGTTTAAACAAGACTCGAAAGATATATGCTATGTACGAAGTCATTTACATCTTAAATCATTCAGCTAGCAGTTTGAAACGACATTTGGTCCGAAAAACTGGGCTGTTGAGAAATTTAATGCGAGTTGCAGGAGTGAAACGTGACCAGGAATACATCGTATAAAGTAAAATTATGGTTGTCACTGGAATTTCATTGGAAAGAACATATGAAAACGGAGGCTGTATTTCATCACTTTCAAACAAACCCCAAAATAAATTTACACTGTTCCCACGCACCGATGACTTCGCCTCAGCTTTTTTTTTCAGCGTCAAGCTTTCTCCCCACCCCCACCCTCTTTTTCACAATAATAACAGAAATTTTAAAAGACAAAAGACGGGGGTTAAAAATTAGACACATCCGGTCTCCTGACCTAGTCTTAGGACCTGCTGGACATGGTTAAATAGTATCGTAACTGAGTACACATATATCTTTTCCCAGATTACGGGTACTACGCGACTTACGAACAAAACCTTTATGGTTACCTTGACGATATTTGGTGAAATTGGTTCCAGTTTGCACGATAAAACGTGATCAAACAATCGAGCCACGTTCAAATTTATTAGCATTAAGATAAAACGTATATATATACCTATTTGCCAATCAGAGTTGTACGCAGGAAGAGAGGAGGCAAGGAGGCTCGTGCCCTCCTTCCCCAAGACGATTCAAAATTTAAAAAAAAAAAAATTGTAAAAATAAATCAATTATTGAAGGAAACAAATACAATTTTATGCCGTTTTAATGAATTTCTGTTAACTTAAAATACTTTTTAAAAAGTCTAGTAACTCAAAATTTCTCTTGAAGAGATACCTTGCAACCTTCAAACCTCCAATCCAGTGTTTGCCCCTGTTACCAATACGTAGTACGTTTCAATGCGCGAGAACAACTGATTTACATCAAATCAAATATTATATCCATAACGCTTAACCCTTCATCTGCCGACGGTACTGTGGAGTACCAGATTAGATAATTTGTTATGTACTAACTATTTGAATAATTTATACTCTTTTCATAATGTGATAGATGGAAGTTAAAACGAGTAGGAATTTTTTAGCAACATTCGAAATCACTTAATTGACCTATATAGGTGAGTTATATTATACATACGTAGGCAGGCCCGTAGCCAATTTCGCTCGGGGGACCGAAGTAATAGAACAATAGATTTAGCCATCTTTTTCCCTTTTTTCGGTCATTTTCTCACATTTCGGGGGACTCAGACCCCCCCAAGTCTCCCCCCCCCCCACGCTACGGCCTTGTACGTAGGCATACTTTTTTTCACTGTTTCGACTTATTGGAACGTGTTTGTAAATCGGAGACTCGAAATATTTCTTTATGTCCTATTACACAAATCACAATTTCACTCTCAAAGTAATAGACGCCATTATTGCAATCGAGCCTCTCAAGCAGAATACAAAAGTATTTATCAGCCGTTCCATGCTTTATCACTCAAGAACACAATGAATTCACAACTTACGATAGTAAAAATAGCTATCTAAAACACGAGTCATGCAATGAAAAAATTTTCGAACTCAACAGAGAGAGAGCATGAAGGCATCTAGCTACTAACATGAGATAAGATTAATAAAAATTGATGAAGGTGAAAAATTATGAGGACTTGCTATATTCGAAGCAAAACATATTTCAATAGAGCTCTATCCAAATGGCTAATGAAACATTGTCACAAGGATTGACGAATGTATTGCCAGTCTGTGAAACTCCCAAATTCCGTTCGGAACAGTGAAAAGTTGAACCGAACCATTTACTGAATCGGATAGATTCATGGTTATACGGAAGAATCACTTGTTTCTAGTGCAGTATTGTTTTCATTTCCCTAAAAACTTAATTAGAAAAACCAACATTAACCTTTAACCGGTTGAATTAAGATATGAATTTTCTTAATTTTTTTGTTATTTCCTCTTCTGATCCTTTAGTTTAGAGATATCAACCATAAAATTGATGAAAGAAAATTTTTGGTATTTTTTCTGGACTTGTCCATGTCCATAGAAACAACATTAAAATCAAAACAAAAAAAAATTACACACATTTATTCTTCCTTAAAAATAAGCGATTTAAAATAAACTAAATTTATGACATAAGTGCTGAAATGAACGGAATTTTTGTTTTGTAAATTAAGTTTGAAATCTCAAGAATTCAGTAAAAAAAAATCAAGCGCTTTTCATGTAAGAATATTTTTTTTCAACTTAATAAAACCGATGTTCCAAATTGGGAACATTGGCCGTTAAAAGGTTAAAAATCTTGGCGTGTTTCGCCGTTTGTGGTTTCTCCCCCACGTTTTCGATACGAAACTTGAATATTCTTTTCGAGACGTCGTGTCAAAAATATGCAGTCACCAGGCGTACATTCTTCTTCTGTACCTGAAGTATAAAATTGCACGCTGCAGAATCCCATCCATAAACTGGCCTGCGGCAACAGCCAAAGACCTTGACATTGACCTTGCATTTCCATTGGTCCAGGAATACTGGGTCTGGATTCAGGCCACGTAAGTCCCGTGCCAAATGAACATCGGTGATTAAAAAAAAGAGAACGACAAACAATATATATATATATATATACTACATACACGTATAAATCAAGGTGGGGTAAGGAAAATACAGAACTACCCGATGACGTGATTGAAAGACTGCGTGCGCATGACCAAGCAACGCTTCAGCAAGCGAGCTGGAGCATGCATGACATACACACAATCCCTGTAGGGCATAACATCTCTGAATGGGGTACCAGAAAGCAGTTCCATTTACTACCCAACATAGCAGACATAGGTAAAAACTGGTAAAAAAAAAACACAAAAGGCCCAACTCGAACGCCAGCTGTTCCCAGACCACCTGCTGCTTTCGAACGTTCAGGAGGAGATGGTTCCAGCGCCTCTCGCTCTTCTCTATTATTATTCAACATCTCATTCTCTCAAGAAAAAAAAAATCGGGAGGGGGGGGGGGCGTCCTTGCTTCCAATAATATTTTTTTTTATAAAAGCTTCCATTGAAAAAAAAAACATTCATTTTTTGTCCGACAAATGAATTTCAACTAATGGAGCTCCATCTTTGATAACCCATAAAAAAAAATGACACTTAAGACACTTAATTAAATTAAGACACTTATTTCGATAGCTGTTTTCCCAAACATATTCAGAATGAAAACTGGTGGAAATTTTTTTAATTTCAGGAGAAAGTTATGAAAACGTACTTAATTCTGAATTACAATCACAGCTCTTTATGAGCTTGACCCCAAGGGTATTTCAAAAAAGAATCGACTTAAATGATGTCATAAAGAGGCGTATTGCAACTACATCTCAATTTAAAGGGGTTTTCGTCAAATGATGTTATGAAAAAAAAGGACTTTATATATAAATGAAGTTTGACTGTTCTTAAGAAAACATCGCAAACGTTCTTATCTGCGGTGATAAGTTTCACCTTTCTCTGAGCAGGAACTTTTCCTTCTGTCCTTCAGAATTATCTTCAATTTTTGTTGTCCCCCCCCCCACTTGCACACAAAAGATGATTAAAAACAAGATTGAAGTCAATTTCTAATGGCTCTAAAGTTCTACTCCTTAGGGGAGATTTGAATCCGGAGATTCCGAACAAAACATTGTCATTAAAAATTACACTTACATAAATCTACGCATTACAAAAACATACCACTCACCAATTTGACATCTGTGTGCGGCTTGCTTATCAGATATATATATTCACTCACCTCCAACAAAGTTATCCAATGAAAGGGGGCAAAAATGCGGTTAAAGAACAAACAAAATTATGTCATATTTTTTTTAAAATCGCATCTCCATTGATTGACTCACCTGCTCTCATACAGAAACATATGAACCCACGTAAAATTTTAATTGATTGTCTGTCACCCTCTATTTAAACACGTCAACATGGAATTTATGAAACCATGAATGCTACATACATATCAGTTATTTCAATATTTTACAGATAAATTTTTCAAATCTAAATTCCCGAATTTCAAAATGTAATTGAGGAATTCATTTCACATATTAGTAGAAAATAACTACAAATAAGGTTTCTGAATCGAAAAATTATTTACACGCTTCCTTCGCATTTTTTTTCAATATCATTAATACACAACATCTGTTATTATTTTCCCATTCAGCTGGCGCATTGTTATGAGAAAAATGAAAACATATCTTGCACCCAAAAAAGAATTTAAATTTTACATTAAGTGATTTTTCCATTACAAAATTACGGAAAAAAGCAAAAATTTATCTGATGTTGAAACTATTTTAGCTGTTTACATAGTATTCAGTATTCAATAACAATCTAGGATTGAATGGAAAATCTAACCTTTTGGGGAAAAACAGATTTGAAATACAAAAAAAAAATCAATCAAATAACTAGATCAAATTGATAAGACTTACTAATAATATAATTGATAATTTTTTTTAATTGCATATCACAAAAAAATTGAAGTAATGAATAACAATTTCACAACACTAAATGTGTCATTCGTGCAATGGTAAATGGGACCCCTTTCAAAGTACTTACAGACCCCCGGGGGTCCACGGATCACAGGTTGAAAAACACTGGTGTAGCTAATAATTTATAAGGATTATGATGCTTATCAGGCATATCACTTAAATGTCATCGGAAAGAATTTTATATAAATAATGTTTTTATACAAAGTATTTTACATAAATTGCATATACAGTTGAATCTCGTTATAACGAACGCCAAGAGACCTTCGTTATAACGAAATTTCGTTATAAAGGATTTCCAGGTTTTTGCATTGTTCTCGTGTAAATTTATCTGGGGGATTAGAAAAGTGTTCGTTAAAACGAGATTTTTCGATATAACGGGATTCGACTGTAAATGTAATGTAAATCTGCTTAATTGTGCTCTGGTCCGTAGAAACGAATAGTGAAATTTAAATTGGAAACATGGTGAATTGACGTGGTGAAATTCTAATTAAAAACATAACTTTCAAATACAAAAATACTTGCATTGAAGAGTTAAATTAAGATTTTTTTTCAAAACTTTAGAAACCAATCGACAGTTTTAAAATAATAATGTGAAATGGATTTATACAACTCATTCAACCAATTTAATTCACGTCACCTGAGAGAAATTGAATTTTCATCGATAATTAACAAATTAAGTCATTCACTGTCGTTTATTTACCCTGGGAAAAAAAAAAATCATCTCTTCATTTATATTAAAACTTTCGGAACCCTGTATGTAACGTCTTCAAAAAAATATATATATTACATAATTCGATTGCAACAAAGGGAAAATATGAATAACGCGTCGCGGATCACGTGCGTCAACAGAACAATCACACAGCGCAGTACCCTCCACTCCACAATAGGTATGTCCTTTTAAAACGGGAATGTTAGAAAAAGAATTATGATTACCATCATCGCGCGCGTGGGCTGTTTCTTTTTCAAAACAGAGAGAGTTAAAAGAATTGGAAAACTTACTTTTTATTGAAGGGCAGCGGGTACCTGTCTCAACAGTTCATCTCGAAAACGAAGGAGGAATAAACAACCATCGTCTTTGGCACATCATTGTTATCAAATGGTGCACACACACACAAAAAAAAAAACACCAGAGGTGATCGCGTATGGTGAATAAAAAGAGAAATGAGTTTCAAGAAGATTTACCAACACTTTCCGACAGAAAAAAAACAAAACCAATCCTTATCGGTTTAAAATAGCGATCGCACAAAAATCCAGCTTCAGCACAAGACACACACACACACACACAAAAGTTGTGTACTCTCTCTCTTTCACTTCGACACAACACTGAAACGAATAATAAAAAACCCGATGGAAAAAAAAAAGTACGCTAGTTCTCGCCGTACGTTCTCTCCAGCGGCCGTGACGTCATCCGAGCAGCGTCCGTTCAGCAGCCAATCCGGAGCTACGCCTCAGGCGAAAGGAGGGAAAAACAGCATAATAAAACAAGAAAGTGCACAAAAAAAAACCCCCATATATAATAATATGGAAAAAAACAGAGAAGAGAAAAACCTATGATGACATGAGATGGTGGGGCGCTCGTTCCTTCGGTGCACTGGCGTTTTCTGATCCCGGGTCGAATACCCTTATGTCCCATACGTACACAACACACACACCACCAAAAAAAAAAATATCTCTCTTAATACTGTCTGACTACGTCTCTACCTGTATCGCGCCCCCACCTTCTCTCTTCGGTGGAGTTCGCGACACTGGTGCCAAAAGATTATTTGCTGGATGGCGCTCTCGAAGGAAACATGCGTAGTACCAAGTTCTTTGTTCCCAGGGTTGGCTCCACTCAGCAGTCAGGGTGGAAATCCAGAATCTAAAGCGGGTGCCTTTTCTTTCTTGTTCTTGAGAGCAAACCTCGCTGCTATCTCTCACTCATCGGGATTTAATACGAAGCAGAATACCTCCCCCCCCCCCCAAGCGCGCATGGTAAAACAAATGGCCAATTAAATGGTATATCAAAACAAACGAGTCTCTAGTGACCTTATTCTTTTAGCAATATCGGCGTCAAAGGCCAGGCTTTCGTGTAAGATCTCGCAACGTCTTCTCGTGTGTAGAAGTGGAAGGGACGAGAACAAGGGAAAAAAAAAACCCAACTTATTGCCAAATTGATTTTTAAAAAGCACTCCACTGACATTGTCGTAATAAAAAGGAGGAGTGGCGGCAGACGTAAGGTCCTTACGTCATCGGAAGTAACCTCAACCGAAAATTTACTACTGATGATTTCTGACCACATGTTTCACTCAACGCATTCTTATACAAGCTAAATAAGCAACAGATATGTACAGCATTGCAACTGTAGTAAAGCCTTTCAAATCCGAAACCACCAAAATAGTTTTTTTACAAGTACATATCCATAGACAAGTGCGGTTGGTGACCTTCGTTAAAAGTAAGCAAATGCCCCCAAGCAGGGCCGCAACTAGGGGGGTGCAGACGGGTCTGGGGCGCCGGACTAGAGTGGGCGCAAATATTTCACTCTTTAACCTCCCCTTCAACATTATGCAAGGGCGCCGAAATGCGTGCTTGCTCAGGCTGACCAAACATCTATTTGCGGCTCTGCCCCCAAGTGCGTTATAAAAAAAAAATTACTTAGTACAGTCGACACCGCTTATTAAAATCATAGTTGTATGTGTGTGTTATCATTTGAGTATTGTTATCACTTGCAAAGAACGGAACGAACTAATATTACATAGAAAAAAAATCGCTGCTCTTTTTTTTTTTTTTTTTTTTGCGCATTCTGAAGTTAAGATTTAACCAAATTCACTTTTTCACCTTTAAGTTACCGTTATCAGGCTGCAAGACTATGTAGAAGGCTAGGTGTTCTCTCGCCCCTCCCCCCCCCCCCTTGTGGACAAATATTTCCATGCTTTATGTCATAATCGAGCCGTAGTATTCACAGTGATCCATGTACGTGTGGGCAGCTGCTTTTAAATTTCTTTCAGTTTACCACATTCAAATTTATTTTTCCTAGAGACTTTCTCAAGGAATCCAGATCCATTCTAACGCCTCACAATGGTGGAATAAAAAAAAGAATGATTTTAGCTTAAAAAATAGACCTTATAAATAAAAATATAATTTAAAAATAGGTAGATTTTTTTAAAATAAAATTTAAAAATAGGGAGATTTTTTAAAATAAAATTTAAAAATAGGTAGATTTTTTAAAATATAATTTAAAAAAAAAGAATGAACATTTTGAAACCAATTACATGGAGAAGAAAATCAGATTTGTCCCGTTTTACCATAAGTCCCTTTGGTCGAACGGGGCATATGGTCACCATACTTGCAAACGCGATTTTTAATCGGACAGTTAGTGATCACATTAAGCGGCGTTCACTGTATAACTAATATACTGTATGAAGTATTTCCCACACACACGTCGTGTGAAATGTTTACAAAATGGCTCCGCCATAAATTTAACAGCAATAATGTTTTTAAAATTTTAAAAAACAGCCAATAAACCCATATTGTCAATTGATAACACACAGACGCATCTCACAAAACTTATTTGCTGATTCAGAGGTCTACAACCTTTTTCTAGTTGCGAGCACTGCCTGTACACATCATCAAAAAAGAGCACCCTTACGGCAAGTTTGACATGCGAATGCATGAAATCAGGATGATCTCAATCCTTGTGTGAATGCAATCTACAAAAAGTATTTAACTGGGACGTTGATCAAGTGCTCGAGCACGAAATCGGACACGAGCACTCTGGGTGCTTCAGGAAGCAACGTGGTGCTCGCGAACAACGGCTTGAAGATGCCTGTACTAATCGTATAAACCTCCCCTTCCCCCCGCAGCAGAAGCAATTTATTACTAATTTACCTCTCTCAACGGTACATTCATGTAAGTTTCGTGCATTCAAACGCTGCAATCTACCTTTATATCTATGTATGTACGTGCAATTTAAATGTTTTAAGGTCGGTTAGTTGCTGTTGTGAGAATTTTTTTAGAAAGGAAAACCGGGGCTAGCATTGAAGCTGGATCGAAGTTGGAAAACCACAGAAAACCAACTTCAGCTGACCACTACTGTTCCGCCTGCAGAGATCGAATTCGAGAAAGCGGGATGCGAGCCCATCACGATCGCACAGCGGCATCCTACAAGATGGCGGACAGAGACAACTGTGAAGCCCCCCCCCCCCAGGTGCGCAAGTAGATGCTTTGGCAGCCTGGGCAAGCACGCATTTTGGAGGCCCCCCCCCCCCCGTAATGTTGAAGGTGAGGTTAAAAGCTGAAATTTCCACCTGCTCCGGTCCGCGTCCAGGGCACTAGCCCTGCCTCCCCTCCCCCCAAAGAACGATGACAAAAAAAGAAATACAATGATAATAAATGAAAATATAAATATAATGATAATAAATAATTGTCATGCAAACTATTTGGTAGGTTATTTTAGTTCTAATTAAAGACAAAAAAAAAAATGTTTTTCAAATAATTGGTTGGTAAAATAACACATTATCTAACCCGATACTTTAAAGTACCGCCAGTAGATAAAAAGAGTAAATGAGTTCTCAAAGATGTTCGAAGTCTAGAAAGGATAAGAGCGAACAATTTCGCAACACTGTTTAGATTTATGTTATGGAAGTGAATTACAAACAACTATTAAAAAAAGAGAAATGGCTATAAAAACACACATACGTCATGCCATCAAATATAATGACCTCTTTGATATACTCGTGACGACCTGAAGTCCAAACCTTGTCAGTCCCGGAACAACTCGCCTTCAATGAATCATTGAAGATCCAATATCTGTCATCGATTTCCCTCTAATCTCTTTAGGATTATAATAGTTTGATGAAAGGATTCTAGAACTCTTCAAGTTACGTTTTAAAACATGCGGTAAATGAACTCTTGAAATGGAGATTGATTGATGACCAAAAATCTTTTAGGAAATCATCTTTCTCATGAACTTTCAATTCACGAAATCCAAATTGTTAAATATCCAGTTAGACAAATCAATAATAATCAAAACTACTCACACTAGGTTAGTCGAGAGAAGTATCAACGCAGAAATTATGTGATTATGCTCTTTTCATACACTGTATTTAACCTATATCTTGATTTTTTAGTATTGGAAACTGGATATTGAGAACCCGTGCATTTATTTTCATACAACGTCATGCAAGAATAACCGGATTTTACACGTGAAATGGAAACAACAGAAAGAGAGACAAGTCTCTTGTCCCAGTTCTCTTTGCTTGAAATTTGAATTAAAACAAGTAAAATGAAAATTTATATCACAATACTATTTTATTCAAATAACACGTTAACCTTGAGTCTAAAGTACCATGCCATTGCTAGGTTGTTAAATGAAAAATAAAATCGACCAAAAAGCTTCACTGGAAATAGAAATGACTTTATTTGCATTGCTTCTTGTTTTTGTTTCTTCCGAAACGAACCTGATTAAAATTTAAATGTAAAATCAGACATAATCATAAACTTATGACAAATTTTCTCACATCAAAAACTTCAAAAATACAGTATAGTTCAAGTTAGTCGTGCTAGAACTTTTGCCACTCGCGACTCACGTGTTTTGGTAAACATTCACCCACTGCTGGCGACGCCACTACAAGGCACGATGCACAATCTGAGAACCAGGGCCGGAACTAGAGGGGAGCGGCAAATTTTTAGGTGAACACATAGAACACCGTTATAAAATTATTGAATTCTGAATTGGTGGGGGCGGCAAACAAAAATCCTAGTTACGGCCCTGATGAGAACCACTGTTTAAAGCGATCAAAAACCAATTTTTAGTATCCCTTTTAGGAGAAAAATATAGAATTAATATGGTTAAGCACAAAATAAACTAAGTTGAACATCCCGAACCATGTAAGCGAATTTTTATGCGGTTATATTTTATCTTAAACAATAAGTGTCATCTTCAGGATAACTATGAGCGCTATTATATAAGAGATTTAAGTTTATTATATCACTCAGTTTCTGTTATCCGTAATCGTCTAAAAAAATGCGGAAGAAAAAACAGCCCCAGGTTTTAAGGTCCAAAAAAGATCGGATCACTGCTATGGTCTGTGCAAATGCCACCGGTAATCATAGATTACCCGTGCTTGTAATTGGTAAATCCAAAAAACCAACGTGCTTTCAAAAATTTAAATATGAACGCATTGCCTGTACGCCTATTATGCACAAAAAGTGCTTGGATGGACCAACATTTTTTTCAGAATGGTTCTACAGCGTTTTCATGCCTCAAGTTACAGCTCATATAGCCAAAAAGCAGTTGCCGCAGGAAGCACTGCTGTTAATGGACAATACCCCCGACACACCCCTCATGTAAACTCAAAAGTAGTGATGGCAAAATAACTTTTTGTAAAATAACATTTCTCCCAGCGTATACAACTCCACTTATCCAGTCTAAATTGAAAATACGAAGCGACGTTACAGAAAAACTTTTATCTGATGATCCCATGACTGTCAAAGAATTTTGGAAGAGATACAACATAAAGGATGCTATTTTAAATGTCGCTACTGCCTGGGCTGACCTTATATTGAAGTTTATATTGATCGTTTTGTGTGTATAATTAAATACAATATGTATGTAATATTCACACTTTTAAAGGATTTCATTTTCATTTTCGTCCCAAGCCCGCAGTGAAATCGCATTTCGGTACATATGTATTCAGAGATTTCTGTTATCCGTCACAGCCCTGGTCCGGATGGTGACTGTTAATCGAAGTTTTATTCTAAATATTAATTTGTAACAAGCAGCTTAATCTCTCCTTCAGGACTGAGGATAAGCGTATCACAAATAATATATGAAGGTTACTAAGAACCACTGAGAGATTTATTTCTGTTTTACCTTTGAGGTGGGGGCTTTCTAATATTCTTTCAAAAACCTGTTTAATGTGTGTGCACATATAAATTAAATTATATCACTCAAATTTTAGCGAAGTGCAGATACAAAATACAAATACAAATACAACGCCACAACAGGCAAATTGCCCAACGAGGTGGCTGAATTAAGAACATCATGGATCCCCGAGCCATTTTTTGGAGGCCCTACCTACTACTGCTACACCACACATGCACCCCCCCCCCGCGGAACCCCCCCAACGAATCGGTACATGCGGGAATGTGCGTGTACGTGTAGTGCAACCTGACGTAAAGTTTGTTTCTGTGTAATGCTTGTTATGTGTAGTGCTGTCATCTGCCCCCAGTTTTTCTAACTATGAGTGAAGTGTTATGGTTGAATGATTTACCGTTGTAGGACTGTTGCTCTCTGTGGCGAGACTTTTTAACAGGGAGATCGGCTCGCATTTGCGCCTTGAAGTTGGGAACCACAGAAAACCAACTTCAGCCGACCACCACAGTGGGGTTCGAACCCGGATCCTCGCATCACGAGTCCGGCACTATAACCACTCGACCACCACAGTGGCCAAATGGATGTTTCTCCCACGCATGTTTACGACATAATGTGATCGAAGAAATTTTTGGTATTAATGGCTATAAGAGAACAGTTAGTTATGCGAAAAGGTTTTCACTTGATAATTATAACAAGCATGAAGGGCAAAACCGCTAATAACATATCGACGGCCCAGTTCAAAAAGGCAACAATTCAGAAAATTGTATTTTTAAGTTGGAAGTTTGTAAGGTGGAAAAATGCCTCTATTAATAACTCCCAGGGCTGAGGACCTTTGAGGCCCCCCCCCCCACAATAATTTCTGAAAAAACACAATGCAATACACCTTCTCTCTCCTGCGTACGCGCTTGAGTCCCGTCTATACGGGACGACCAGCAATTTTCAGCCCCCCCCCACCCCAATATTTTCTTCATATCGGCGTCTTTGGTTTCGTATACAGCGAATCTTTAAAGAAACGCAGATATCTCAAAACATATAATTTTGAGTTGTTACCTTTTTGAACTGGGTCGTTGATACGTTTTCATGACAAGTTTTAGGGATCAATAATTTTTGAAAATTTCAAAAGTAGATCGCGGAAGTCTACGTCAGCGCATTCCTGGTACTTATCTGTAATCACCCGTCTACAGAAAATTGAAAATGATGAAGTCTCGTCAATTTTCAAAAATGGCTATTCTCATCCATTGTGTCATTAAAAAAAACGCGATGGCTCAATAACGAAGAATAGACAATTTATACAGTGCTACAAATTGTTAAAACAATCTGTAAATACAACATTTTGAAGTGTATTCTAGTGCATTTTGTGGTCACCGATTAGTTTCTGATTGATAAAATCAATTAAAAATTTGAAAACTAACTGCTCGTAACTTGCAAGCATAAAATTCAACAATTTGGTTGACACTCTTGGCAAAAAAAGAAACGACATAAAGAAATTGGATCCAATCCAGGGGAAAAAAACATCAAGAAACAATTCGCAACTCTTTCCCTCAGTTTTAGCTCATTATTAGACAGGGAAAAAAAACCACCTGTTTTTTGTTAACTTTTTACTGTAGGATAACATAACCGTATTACTGGGTAAGAGAGCCTGATCGCGTCGAAGAAGGTATTTCGAAGTTGTTTTTTGAGCGGACATACTAGTCCCCACAATTGTTCCACCACCAATGAATTATTGATGGACCAAAATTTTCGCCGCTGAACTTAGTATTAGCAGGTGCATTATAGATTTCCGAAGATGTCACTTTCGCTATTCATACGAAGGTTTCAACAACTGGCTGATGCGAAGATGAATTCAGGGAAGAAAGAAAATTCAACTGCTTCTGCGGAAAATCGAACCCATGTCCTTTCATTTGTGACAATGATGTGACAGTGGTGAGTTTTGACCTGGTATAAGTATGACTGTCAATGTACAGTCCCGTTTAGCGCACGCGCACTCTAAGGAAAGAGGTTCGTTGCCTTTGTAGCGTAGTGGTTTAGCGCTCATTCGGCAAGTAAGAGGAAATGGGTTCGATTCCACGCAGAAGCAGTTGAATTTTGTTTCCTCGGTTGATTTTCGCATCAGCCAGTTGTTGAAACCTTCGTATGCATTATAGATTTACCGTATAAATAAAGTTCAGAAAAGTTTTCACACATGCAAGATATACAAGTCAAAGCTCTGCCAATCCAGAAGTAATTAATACCATTTCAGAAATCTTTTTATTGAGAAGATTTTGAGCACGAAATAGAACGAGGGGAAAAAGCAAGTCTTGATATTTATCTTTTTTCGAGTCACGAAAAAGAATTTTAAGTTCGCTACCGAAAAACACACAGGAAAATTTAACGAATCGCTGTGGTGTCAGTTTCAACGAGAAAAAAAGTGTTCTTCATTTCTCCAGAACAAAAAACGGTAAAAGTGGTTGAAGGCATGGTGAACAACGAGAAATACGGTCTATCCCGCTTATAACGTTCCCACTTCCAACGTTTTTCCGCTTAAAACGTTTTTCATGACGATTTTTTAAAACCGTTATAAGCGGGTGGATCCCGCTTATAACGGTTTTAAAACAACCATTTCTACTATACATAGAAATGGTTGTTTTATTAATTCAATAAAATAATGGGTGAAGCGATGCATCCGATTCCGCGATACATTGAGGTTCTACCTCAATACCTATAACAGAAAATATACGGGGAAGGAGAATCGATTCGTTTCGAAGCAGAAGCGTACGCAGGACCTATCTTCAAGGGGGGCATATTGCTAGATTGGGCAATTTGGGGGGGGGGGGTTTAAAGAGAATTTCTTTCAGAGAAATTTTGAGTCATTAGCCATCAAAAAGCATTTTAAAATAACAAAAATTGATTACAACAGCATACAGACGTGTTCCTTCAAATATATATTTCAATTTTTCTACAAAATAATTTTTCAGTTTCTTGGAGGGAGGCCCGGGGCCCTTGCCTCTCCTTTCACGCCTCTGATTTGCAGCATACCATCCGCAATGTTAAGCTGCTGTTTCAGCACAATCGACAAACGAAAGAATTCAACTGAGAAACAAATACAGTGGCCATATCCTACAGCATCAATTCCAGAATGGGAATCACTTGATTATTTTATCGCTCTACAGTACACGAGTGTAAATTAGACCGAGGCCTATAAAGCTGATTCAAAACGAGTTTATTTTCTCATGCCACTCCTGGGATCCGAACCCAGACCTGTCAAATTATGGTTAGTGAGCTCCATCGGCAAAATAAGAATTATGTAAGGAGAGTTAAAAAAAATTACCCTACTTGGATTATTATTGCATATATATACAAAAAAATCACTTTTTTGTTTTTTGCAACTGATACAGGAACTAACAGAACAATATAAAATTTCTTTCATCGTGGCAAAGTGCGATGTTCCTTGATTAAGAAAAAAAAGTATGGATGAAATGAAAACAAAAGTGCTCAGAGGGCAATCGCCGCTTTTATTTATTTAAAGGGAAAAAAAGCAGGACTTACAAATTGAGAAAGTGAACTACCCTCCACACCCAACAGCGATTTTGTATCAAAGGCCAAGGCCGTCATCTCATCAGATGGAGGCACGTTCCGGTCTCAGACCGCTATACCACCTTTGACTAGAGCAACAACCTCGTTTCTGAAGTGATAACTCTAAATAGACTTTAGTACGAATAGTCTCAATCAAGGTCACAACCAGGAGGGGAAGTCGCAGCTGCAATAAAACATCTACGGCAAAGACCAGCTAGCAGCAGAGTCAATGAGAAAAAACACGCGGAGAAATTACCTAATCAAATGCTTAATAAACTTATCGTAACCACTTTCACTGGAACTGACTAAAAAATAAAACCACTTTATTAGAACTTGATTTGATGGGGAAAACATGGAAAGCATTTTGAGATAATAAGAAGCGAATGACACTCGACTCAGAAAAATCTTGCCGATTTCCACAGGGTTGAACGAGTTTCGATTCATGTTATATTTCGATTAGCAAGAGATAAAAATTTTCAAATCTCCTGTGAGGAGCAGACATGAACGAAACATGGAGGTGGGGCTGCAAAGTTGCCATTCGTTCCACATATACGGGACTCAAGCACGTACGAAGAAGTCGGAATAGTGCGTTGCATTGTATATTCATGAATTATTGGGGGGGGGGGGGGTGTTATGTTCCGCCCCCCCCCCATCACAAAAAATTATTCCGGGGGAGAGCTCAAATAGCCTCGACCCTCAGGTTCCGGCGCATACACTCCGGGAGAGAACTGTCAAAAATCGCATTCTACTTGTCTTATTTCGCATAACCTCAAAAAAAAATTCAACTATTAAAAAAACCTACAATAGAGTGTTCACCTTTTGTATGATACTGTATGTATTTGACTTTTTTGCATTTAACATGAATCGCCCTTATGCGCCTGCCTGCCTGGTTAGCTCTCTAAGCTAGAGCGCACACATCTCCCTTGTGGGGCAGGGAGCGGGCATGCATAGGCGTACGCACAATTTTCTCGAGAGGGGGGTTTCAGTTTTTTTTTCCTTCTGAGGGGGGTTTACGTTTTTTTCCTGTAAAATAACACTATACTATTGGCTCAGTGGGGGGGGGGGGGTTCCGAACCCTAACCCCCCCTCCCCCTTTGCGTACGCCAATGTAGGCATGTATATAGATATACTAGAGCAGGGGCGTCGGAAGTGTTTCGAACCTGTGGGTGCTCGTTTTGAGTTTCATGTAAGAAATTTCGATTTCTAAATGAATTCTGATGGTGCTCTGACCAGCACAGAGAATCGTAAAATGATCAAGTCCGGCCCTAGTGAGAGGGGTAGCTAGATGAAGAGACTACTGGAGATTAACGTTTATATAAAACTAAATAAAAAAAGTTTTTTTGAATGGATTTAGCTATGGTATGGGGTGAGCCCGCTTGACATTAAATTTCGGTTAACGTGAAAAAGAATTCTTGGTCCCGTCATTCTCTATGGCGATATAATACTAAAAAATAAGCTTAATATGAACCTTTTAAATAGAAGATCGCTTAACGTGAAGGGATTTGTGAACCTAAATAAAAATTATGCTTTGTAGAAAAATTATGGGAAGGTAATGGTTGGGTAAATGTCGTTAATGCGCTAGACAACGGAGGGGGGGGGGCACGACCTTGGTTGTCATTAGGCGAAGAGGGCTTTATTGTCTCTGAGGGGGTGGTGAGCACACTTCCATCTCTGAGTCGGCTCGTTGCTGTCTTGTTTTCAACAGCTGTTGTAACGATTCAAAATCATAGATGGCGCTGTAGCGCGGACTTTCGTCCAAGAGGGAGGGAAAAGCTGTTTGCGCGCTTTCTTCATGTTGTACAGCGATGGAATTGTGTTGATGGAATTGGATGTCATGGGAAATTTCCTATATTAGTGGGAAAAATTGGCCAAAATTTGTCCAAGTGGGAAATTTCGTAGCATTTGTGGGAAATTTTGCGAGTTCATCAAACAAAAGAATTTTTGAAAAAAATAGAAATTAATGCAGTGCACAATACTTTTCTAATACAATAATAATTATACAGGGCTTTTGGCAATAGTTTTTTATTGTAAAATACTTGATTACGTATTTTTCCCGCTACATGGCAGCACATTTTTCGGAATGCGTGGGAAAAATTTAGTCAAAGGGAAATTTCGCTGGAAGAGGTTACCATCACTGATGTTGTACGACTGAATGTTTTTATGTCGTGTGCACGTGTCATGTATCGTGTGTAATTTTTTTCATGTGAACGCCATATATTCAATGTTGTTTTCCATCATTAAATGTGATTGTTCAAAATTTGCTGCCTCGTCCATCTTTGCCTTTTCATGTCATGCTACTACATTGTGCACGTGTTGTGGACCGTTAGATGCTTGTCCATTCCATACAAGCACCAGTCAGTTCTTCTTGAATGAAATTAACGAGAATAGTTTAAAAAAATGATCGAATGCTTATGATTAAAAAATAATTTGCTGGTATGCAAATTTTTAGTTTAAAAATTTTTGGAAGAGAACTTGATGTTCAATTCAACGTATTATATTTGTATAAATTTACACTGTATTAAATTTCAGACTAAAGCAAATAGGATGTCAAAAATTCTTTTTCCATCATACTTATCAGCTAATATGAATATCGGTTAACGTGAAAAATTTCAGCGGAACTCTGAGTTTTGCATTAACTAGGTTCGACTGTTAGTGCGAAAAAGTTCCTTTCAGTGCCAAAATGTGTGCTCACCCCGGGTGACAAAGTATCTAGTTCCAGCACTGTTTGCAAGTATTAGTAACAAGAAGATTTTCTCATGTTAAACTCCAAAAAAAAGCTGTAGCAGAACACCAGTTGGAACCCCATGTTCTAGTGCAGTGTTTTCCAAAGTGGTAAATATTGCTCTTGAAGGGCAATGGAAGAGTCCGGGGGGTGGGGGGGCGGTTGAAGCTTCGGGTTTAGTATAGGATCATATGGGTTGGTTTAAGTTGGGGGGGGGCGATGAGAAGAAAAAAGATGGAATGTACCAGCAACAATAAGTTATGGTTTCAATATAGGACCCTATGGGATCGGGGGGGGGGGGGGCAGGGTTTTGGTAAAGCAAAAAGTTTGAGAAACTATGGTCTAGGCCAGTGTTTCCCAAAGTGGGCGATGGAATGATCCAAGGGGGCGATAGAACCTACTTATTCAACATAGGATCCTATGGGCTTACTTAAGTTGGGGGGCGATGAGAGGAAAAAATTTCTGAAGAAGGGGGTGATGGAACAAAAAGTTTGGGAGACCATGGTCTAGGCCAGTGTTTCCCAAAGTGGGCAATATCGCCCCCTGGTGGGCGATGGAAAGGTCCAAGGGGGCGATAGAAGCCATGGGTATAACATAGGATCCTATGGGTTCACTTGAGTTGGGGGGCGATGAGAGAAAAATTTCTCTGAAGAAGGGGGCGATGGAACAAAAAGTTTGGGAAACTATGGTCTAGGCTACGAGATGTTTGGGATTAAAATTTTGTTTTTTGCTCAGTAAGCAGGGATGGCCCTTCGGGCTCTAAGAGGCAGCAAATGAGGCTTTACATCCAGTTGGTAGGTATGCTAGAAACTCTGGCCCTGTCATTTATCATCTGATGCAAAAACAGTTTTACTACCCTCTATAATATGTATAAGCATGTTCACTAACCCCTCCCCTCCAAAGAATGTGCTAGGCAGGGCCATCTAGGTCAGACAAAAAATATACTGGAGCCTCCTACAAATCAGACACAATTTGTATTAATGGCTATACAAGGTGAAGAGACCTTTCATGTACCAAGGCACCACCCGGGCCATGCCAGATTATGCCCATGTGGTAAGATTTGAAAGCACCTGACCCACTTCGAAGGATATTCAGCAGATATCTGTTGATCAGATGCTGAGACAGAAAGCCTGCCCAGTAGTTGAAGATCTAAAAGAACCAACTTGCATCCGTTAAACAAAAGTGACCACTTGCGCAAAATGTGGTCTTTTGGGTATCTTTCAATTAGTTATATTTTAATATTCAATTAAACCACTCTTATGGAATTAGTGCCTAAACCCTCTACTCATTGACTGGGTTCTTTATTTAGAACCAAGGACTACAAAAAACATCCACAAAAATTTTTAACAAATATTTTCTGCACTTAGAATATTTACTTTTATAGCTTATTTACAAGTTTAATTGGAACTGTGAAGTTATTTACAGTGCTTTAAATTTTTAATTTAATGAGCAGAACTGTGCGATAAAATAGAGAGCTCTACTTAACACTAATGCACCTAATTTACATAATTAGTCCACACATTTTTACCCTCATTACTAGTCCAGAAGTTCAGGCAAAATGCCATAAATGCCTTTTTTTAGCCTATTTTAAAACTTTTTTGGTAAAAATGCCTTTTTTGAAATTTTCATGCAATCAAGTTTAGGGGCCATTCAAGTATTATGTAAGCAGATTTTTAGCCATTTTTGACCCCCTCCCCCCCCCCCTTGTCAGCAAAATTTCGTCAGCAGCTTAGAATATTTCATATCTTCAAAAAGGGTGGTTGATGACATAAGCAACCTACAAACCCCCCCCCCCCCGTCATCAAAAGTCAGCAAATCCGAAACCCCCCCCCCCGATGCTGACGTAATACTTGAATGACCCCTTATCGGTAAAACTTGGATACTTTGAGCATTGAGAACTTCAAAATATTTGCTCTTTTTAAAAAATTTTAACTCTTAGTATTAATTATCATCAGAAAGTGCCCCCTTCCAACCCCATTTAGATGTAAATAAGTGTTCTGAGAGATTGGTGTTGCCATGTATTAACTTTGCTTTGACCGGATGACATTAGATGTGAATGATTTTGTTTCAGATGAATGCAGCCCATGTTAGAAAAGCAGATGAAAATTAGAAATTTTTCTTTCTCTACATGCTTCACATAATGTCTCACTCAACCATTGGACTGCATTGTTTGTGTATAGCTGACCACTGACTGTCCCAAGAGATTATGAATTTATGTCATGGCTTACACAAAACAGGGTAGGAGCAGACAGGGCTCTGGGGACTATGTTGTTTTGATTTTATTTTTTGCACCATAAATGCAGTGCAAACAACACAATGGCTATTTGTTGAACATACATATTTAGTATTCGATTAAATTGACTAGAGTAGCCCTCTGGGTGTATGACAGATGAGGCCACACAGAGCCCTGCGCTTGAAGGACTCTCGCATATGTCGTAATATAGAAAAAAGTTAAATTTTTTACAAAAATAGAAGAAGATAGCCATGTTTCAACTACAGAAATAATAATGATTATTGAATTATTCCAAATAATACAACAAATAAACGAAAATTATTCGCAACTCGATGGAGCCCGACAGATCGCTTTCTCTAATGGCTCCATGCAGGGCCGTCATTTCAACTTTTTCCAGGGGGGGGGGGGCAAAACACATGTACTCAATGTATGTATATTTGTATATATATATATATACCATTTTTAGTGTATTTTCAAAAGCCCCCCAAATGACGAGACTGGCTCCATGTATTTTAATGGTGGTCCTAATCCTGAGTGTCTACTAACATTTTATTTTTGGCTTGAAATCAATTTAACTTGGATAATAATGCAGTTATTATAAACTATAATTAAAACTATAGATGGATTAAGTGCAACCAATTTTTCAACAAGTTTTTGGACCTTTAATACCTTTGTTTGTGTTATTTTTCTTCCCTCCCAAAAATTATAAATGTCCCTTTTTAGTGCCTATTTTAGGCATTTTCAGTGCCTTTTGCCTGCCTATTTAGACCATTTTTAGTGCCTAAACTTCCGGGCTCCACTCATTACCGCCTCCTGCATTGCTCTACACATTGAGCTAGTCCAAGAGTGATTCACATTAATTTTATTTTGAGTTTTACAATCAAGTGTGACACAATGCCCATGCGGTAAGACTGCCCTGGTGATAGGAGTCTAGCTTAGACATTATGAGATTAACTCATTTTTAAAATTAATTTATAGGGCCCACTAAAAGTTGGTCCATAGAAAATCTTTCCCAGAAGTCCTTCCACTATATATGGCTTTCTTACATATAATGCATGGGCCTACTGGGGAGTGCAGGTGGATAAGGAGCCTCATGTTAACAAGATCATATGGTAAACAACTACAGTGACTGGCACTTCGTCAGGTGAAATGGGGGAAGAAAATTTCTTCAGTTGAGGGCTGAAGATGCTGTTATGACGCCAGATACCTGACAGTCAAGTTCTCTGAAGCTGACACTAGTCTTAAGGTGGCCCAAGGATCTACCTATTATATAGTTTCCTTTTCATTAAATATAAATATTCATGAAAATCATAAGGAGTCAGCTAAAAATCTTAGTCTGGTGTCCTATCAAAAAAGTGAAGGCTCACATTTGAGTATAGGGGAAGTCAAAGTCATGGGCCTGTGTCTATATGTGCATGTTGGTTAATAAGGCACACACGAGATAAATTTTTCATATGAACAAATTTCATTCATAAAGACACATTGCATTTTTTTTTACTAATACAGAAGTAAATTGGTGCTGTTAGCATTTTTGAAATTGAAATCACAGGAGGGGATTAATTACTTAGAGATTTGTGTATATTAAAATATACAATGGATACTTGAGATAAAAACAGTTTCCTTTTATTTTACTGTTATCTGTGAAATTCATATGCTTCTTGATCTGTTACCATCATGACATCACATCAGTTATGAGAGCGATATTGCAGTTATTGCTCAAGTATATTTGACAGCAAGGCATACCAACAAGCGACACATAAAGGATGGTTCTAATGAACTGTTCAAGTTCACATTCATCTAAATTCGGAGGACATAAAATGACTTTCTGAACAGCATATAAATATCGATTCTGGAACATTTTTTCGTTCAAAATGTTTAAAATAATGATGAGGTAAGCTTATAATTCACAGAAAATGTAGCAATAATCATCTTCCTCAGTGTCAATAATTGAGAACTAATAAACATCTATATCATCATTGAGAAGCTTTATCACTAGAGCTATTCTCAAAATAATCTTCACCATCTTCAGGAGAAATATTTACATTTATTTTTTTAACGATGACCATAAAAAAAAAAGACTTTTGGAATAGGAAACATTTCTGTTTCATTAAAATTAACGCAATGCAAAACAAATTTAACCATTTGAAAGAACAAAGTACATAATATGTAATTAAAAAAACTATCCATATAACTCATATAATTATTAGAGCTCTCTTTTCAAAAGCATCCATGAAGGGAGTGCTGTCACTGATGTTCAGCATCTTCCAGTTTCCAGAGGCGCGGCAATGATGCATAAATATGACTAATGATTAAATTGAAAGAGCAGCAGGTGATACAGTGAAATAGTTTTATGTATGTGTTATTACACTACAGCAATATCTTGAGTTGCAAGTTTAATTTGTTCTTGAAAATTTACTATTATCATGACGAACTTGTATCTTGAAACAAATAAAATATAAAAATAATGAAGATCTCTCTCCTTAATTGTCCCAAATTACTAAAATATTAAAGATTTTTCAAATAAAAAAAGATATTTTTTACTACAATAATAAATAAACAAAAATAATTTTTTTTTTTTTTGCACGAGTAAAGAATTATAGAATGAGTTATATGAATTAGATAAGAAAAAAATATAGGATTATTACATATTAACAATGCTAAAGTTCAAAGTTCATGTATGTAGTAATTATATAATTTCTCTCTCTCAATACAATATATACTTCAATTTAAGAAATTTTGGCAGTTCTTGTTGAAGAATTTTCTTCTGTAGCTCATAGGCTTGCAATGTCAAGATGAAGTCTTGATTAATAGCTGCCTAGATGAGTCCTCTGAGATGGTATTCAACTTTCAGACAGCTACTGTATTTTTCCCATATAAAGTTGCATTCCTATAACTTTTCCAATCACAGTATTTTTAGTTTTTGTCCATGTTGATTTTCTCTCTAGGGTTCTCTAAAACTCGATTTAAATGCAGTGGTGAAAGTCACTATTTGTGGTGTGACAGAAAACACATCTTGTTGATTTTTTATGCATTGGTGATAATTGCAAGTGGACCTCAAGTGATATTATGATTTGGTTAAACTACAAACTCCATAGGGTTTTATGTTGGTCATATTTGGTTAGTAAATCTGCATTTTTTTTCATAGCCATTCTAATGCTATTGCCTCTCTTTCATCCATTCCCATTACTTTTTAAGTAAGTTCTTCAACTGTCTAACTTCAAGATTGATTTCACTATTTTCTTTATTGGTTTTCTATTTGACTTTTTGTTTGCATATTCATTTTTCCCCCCTTTCCTGCATGGGCCTTGATCTAATGTTTAATGTTGGCCTTTATCATGATTTTTTTCCATCAGCTGTATGAATTATTGATATAAATATCAGCATAAATAAGCCTATGCTTTACTTATTATTATAATTTTAGTTCTAAAAACCAAAGTAACTTGGTTTAATAAGTATTTAAAATTGAATATTACAGTATATGATGGCTCCTTGTCATTTCTGAACCCATAACTATCAAACAAAATTTAATATCATCTTCGTCATTAAGTTCACAGAGGGATCTTCTGTGTATTTCATGAGAGAAATTTACTTCTTATTACCACCAGGTAAGTTAATTAGAAATTGCATCATCATTGTAAATGCATTATCAGGAACTTAGTAACATTGTTTTTTGTTACACTTTGATAGCATGTGATTGTGAGTAATATGTATTAATGTTGATAAAAAGATTCATTGAAGTTATTTCCCATAAAATCGGTTATGATGTCCCAGTTTAGCAGTATGAGCATGATATGGCATTGTTATATTATTATCATTAAGATGAGTTAAGTAAAAGTTTATCATTTTTGTTGCACCACATCATTTTCTGCACACGAGGGCTAATTAAATCGGGACCTACAATTTATTGCAGATTCCGAACGGTCACCTTTTTTATACTCACCAAGAGATTGGTTCACTAACCCCTCAGTGTGGGACTCACTGGGGTAGAAATATGTTTCTGCGGTCATGTAGCCGTTTCTGATGTCCCCTGCATCAGGAAAGTTTCTGACAAGGACGAACCAGGTATCGAACTCGCAACACCTTCACACGTCCTTTCATACTTTACGCGAGTAACTTATCGACCAGGGCTACTTCCTCCTTAAGTGAAAGTGAGTCACATATGGAATAAGTTTAATCTCTTTTTAGAACAAATTTTAGTTTAGAAATCACGACTTACCAATTATATGCATTATAATGAAAGTACACCAAAGCCAGGCCATACATAAAATGCGCATCCTGAAAAGGAAAAATACAAAAAATATAATAATAATAAATAAATAAAAATTAAAAAATATACAGTGTAGATGAGAAGTCCCACACACACACACACACACACAGACACATTTAAAAAATTCATAACAAATCAACCAATTGTCATAAAAAGGTGCAGTTTGCACTAAAATACTTATTCCCTAGTTTTGTTTTCTTTTTTAATTAAAAAAAAAAAGTTCAAATTTCACTTACAGGTTGGCACTGTAAAATGGAAAACTCAACATAACACATAAAATGCAACACAACCCGTGTATAATTAATGTTTATAATAATTTGGATTACATAAAACTACTATATTTTGTGACGAACCATGATGTGTGACATTACCGGGATTTCAATGAGTATCACAAAACAATCAAATACAACATAGTCTGGAATGAACTCAAAATCATTAATATTTATTTACAATTGAATTAATTATTAAATTTAGAAAGTTTGAAAAAATTGATTAAAAAATCATGATTTTTTTTCTCCTCCAACTTCAATATTGTAAAAAAATTAAAATTAAACAAGCAATTTCAACATTAAATTACACAGAAACCTCAAGAGAAATTTGTAAATGTTCTAACTACCCAAAAATTTGAATTAAACAAGTTTTCAATGTATATGGAAAAAATATTTAATAAAATAACCATAATACCTTTGAATGATCTTCCTTCATTTTGAAGAATTTTTGATATGCAGATAAAGCTGAAAAAGATGTACTTTATCAATAAACAAACTTTTCAACATAATTTAATAGTTAATTTTTCTCTAATCTTTGATGTTTGCACTTAAAGAGAGGCTCCATTGTAATTTGGGGAACATCATAAACACTGGAATATTTTTCCAAAGAATATTGAAATTTTATCATAGCAAAAATGTATTTTTTAACATTAAAAAATTTTTAAATAATTAAATTTTCACAGTTAAATTTTTAAATATGACTGATATGGTAATTACAATAATTATAAATAATAAAATATTAATATGAATTGAAATTTTAATTTTGATCTTTTCGAAATGACAAAAAAATTATTTTTAGTGCACTTTTCTTCGTTTCTTATTTCATGCATAATAAAAACCTACGTACAAGATTGCGTGGAACATGTGTACAGCAAAGAATTAACATTGTGACGAATTGACTCTGTGATAAATTGACGGCACAACAAATTGACACTGTGACAAACTTCTACTGCAACAAATTTGTACCTCTATGAATTGAGTTGCGACGAGTTGAGTGCGACAAACTGACCGGCTACGTCATTTGTACTATTATATGAATATTTTAGGCTGTTAGGCAGTTGTGAATAAGTGATAAAACTTGATGTTTCATTCGTGTGTGATGTAAGACATCAGATCACGTGTTTTATCGTAAGCCTATACATATAACTGCGATAGATTATATCAGGGTTTAAGCTAGATTAAAAAACTCCTTTAGTAAAAAATCTAAAATGGGAAAAAAGTTTTAGCAAAATGCTAAAATGCCAATGATTGATGGATGGATGTATCATGTGTACAGGAAATACAAAACTACTTGTTTTGTATCTGTATCTCCAGTATACATTTTTTGTGAAAGTGGCTACTACTTCTTTCGCATTCTAAGATTTTCTTTTGCATTTTGCGAAAAATGTGACAGTAGCTTAAACCCTGGGATTATATCATGATTGGAAACAGGGAATTATCAGAACACAAATAGAGAGAGCATACAAAATATGTAAGCCAGACTAGTTCATAGAAGAGAAACAGCATATAGTAGGGCCTTCCAAGCTAATTGATACTTCTTGGGAGAAATAAAGAAAGCCATACGTCCAAAAAGTACTCCACAAAGATTGGATGAGGCAGACAGCAGGAAAAGCTTATTTGCTGTTCATCCCATATGTAACCGTCAGAATTGGACAATGTCTCTGGAATTTTAAATAAAATTATTTACCATATTTATGGGACGGACTTTAAGGGGTAATAGAACATACTGGAACAAGTATTTTTGGTCATAGAATGTGTAGAAGAGAAGGGGTTCAGATTCCTGGTCCTCCCCGCCTAAGCAATCAGAGCCACATTTTGTGGATGGTGTAAAAAAATTGTGTACAATCAAAGAACTTTTAATATTTTTGAGTAATAATTTTCAATAAATTTAAAAAAATATTTTTTGTAGTTATTAAAAACATAATCTTAATTTTTTTTTTTTTTAAATTTGCAAATTTTCTACATTATGAAAGTTCATAATTTTTATTTTGACAAAAAAGTAAAGACAAACAAATTCAGTTCTAGTTAGTACCTTTCGCATACTCTTCAAGTAGCAAGTTCAGATGGCCAAGTTTCACGAATATTTTAACAGTCATTTCTCTTATCTCATTTTCTGTTGATGCCGATTCTGGCATGCTGTTTTCTGATGAAAGATCAGCGGATGTTATTGTAGAAATGTTGTCTCTCTCTCTCTCAACAGAGTTCTCTCTCTCCGTTAGCTTCTCTCCCCCATTCACTTCTTGATTTTTAATGCATATTAATGCTTTCTCTAAGTATTTGACAGCCTGTGTGAATAAATCAAAAGAAACAAATTATACAGATTTCAAGTCATATAATGGAGAGACGTAAAACTATCTGAGAGATGTTTATACTAAACAATAAAACTTGAAATTAAACATATTCAGTAAATCCAGTCATCATCCCACTAAGCCCTTTATTTAGTAATGACCATAGGTGGCGAAACCTAGGAGACTCAAGCTATTTCAGTCTCTCCAATAAATTCTGTTGGGGGGACCCCGAGCCATCCAATAACTAATATACAATGCGTGCATGCATGCACCCCTCCTCCTCCTCCTGCTCATGGACTTGAGTCCCGTACATATAAAGAAAGACTAATAACTTCCAGTTCCCCTCAATGTTTTTATAATGTCAGCATCCCTGGTGATATGTATTATTGCTAATCCATATAAATGATTATATCACTTAGGTCAGGATTACACTATAAAAGTTTTCAAAAAGTTCTTTTATAAAACTTGAAAAATTCAACCAATAAATTTATCAGTTGCATTTGCTTAGGGTTACCAGATTCGAAAACCGAGAAAAGAGGACATCTACACGCGTATTCTTAATAATGTCACTCTTACCAATTTCCACAACAAATGGCGCCACAAAACTGACCAATAAAACCAGCCACACAACAATATTTTTTCCCAACTAAAACAAAACCGCTAAAAAAGCAAAAAACAAAAAAAATTCTGGGAATTTTGGCAGCTATTGGTCAATGCGTGTGGAACAAAAACATAAAAACACTCATATCAATATGTTTTAAAGTGGGAAAAACATTTTGTTCAGGAAAAAAAAGGAAAATAATTCCAAAAACCAGAAAAGGAGGACAAAAGAGTGAATTTCCAGAACGGAGGATGCTTGAAACGATATCATAAAGAGGATGCCTGGTAACCTTACATTTGCTCGAATGTAACCTAAGAGCTTCATTGGTTGGATTTTTAAGTTTTATAAAAGCGATTTCATCGAACTTTTATAGTGTAATCATCCCAACTTTAGACACTTAGATATGATAGAAATTCCTGATGGTGTTCAATAAAGGATGGAAAATGAACCTCTGTAAGTCCAATTTCCAACAAGGTGTAAATGCAAGTCAGCATCTCCTTTAAAAGGATGTTCATAGAGAGCAGGCAGGCTGCAAACACAAAAAATATTACAAACACAATATTTCATACATGTGCTGATTTCAATTACAATTTGGAAAACAGATGGCAGCACTAAAAACACATAACAAGCATTCCTCAGAAACAAGCTACCCATTAAGTACAAAACAGTGCTGAAAATTTCTGGCGTTAAGCAGGAGTAAAAAAGACACTCACTTTAATCACAAGAGCTCTCTTTTTAGCATTGTCTGGATGACTCAGTTTCAGATAGCCAAAATCACGGCTAAAAAACACAAAGGAAATATCTATGTTGTAAAAACAATAAAACACCAAAACTCATTCACAAACCTCTTGAAAAATATAGAATTACAACTTCAGAAAACCGTATATTTCTTGTTTTACAGTTACGGCACAGCACATTAAAAAAAATTCACCAAAATAAGAAAAAAAATTTGTTTACAAAATGCTAGCTTGCTGAAAATTGTAGTAATGAATAAGGTACACAGTTTCATAATGTGTAGGATATAGGGAGGGGACGAATAGTGATTTAGCCGAATATCAATTTCCTTAAAATTAATCACAATTATAAATAAAATTAGTGTTTTTAATTGAAAATAAAATTACTGGTAATTTCAATTGATTGATATTAAATTTCAATTATGGCATTTATTATTTAAATAAATATTAAAAAATTGATAATTGAAAGATTTTTATTGCCATGATACTGAAATCAAAATTAATGATGATATATTTTAATATTATTTACAGAATCATTTTTACTTTCAACACTTGTTACAATTTCACATCTAATTAAGTGTTACGATCTATAGACGATAGATGGCGCGATTTATTCGATGGCTCTCAGAAATATCGAAATCTGTTGATACATGTTTCGGTTTAGCGGAAATGAGTGCGATTGGCAGAGAACTGATGGAGGGCTGGAGAACATTCCAGAAGGTTATGCCTATCCAGACAGTGGTGCCACAAACCTGGTACTATGAAACAGAAATTTGTGGAATGTTCATTTTCCTGAAGTTTCAACCGGAGGTATAAATATGAGGCGATCGCAAGAGGGATTGGAGAAGAGGGAGGTTCGATGAAAAGTAAGTTGTAATTGAACTTGGCGAGAAAGTTGTTAGCTCTCTGATTAGCCTATAAATATGAATAAATTGCTGTTCTGTAAATAAATCTGTGTTTGTCCGTCGAACCGCTTCTTGTTTTGCAATCTCGAAGTCTTGCGAAAAATTATCCGGAACATTAGAAAATTTCAGCAATGCATCATAAGATTTATTACTTATTTTTCTTTTTGAGCTGTTCTGTCCCCCCCCCTCTCTCTTTTGCCTCTTTCAGTAGCTCAGTATGTATCTTGTCTAGGCACATCATCCTTCAGTTAGTGAGCATGTGTATATAATTCATGCTCACTTCCACCTTATTCCAGTAGGATTCTATTTTCATTCTCATGTTTTCCTTATCCTAAAAATTCATCTTGATATAACTTCTCTTTGACAGAAAGGGATAGGTATACATTACAAAATACAATATTATCAGTATATCTGTAATTTATGGGAAAAATTCCAATTAATATCATTTTTAAAAATCAGTTTGTTGTGCTAGATCAGCAGTTCTCAACTTTTTTTGTCTCACGGAGTCCTTTTAGTATATAATTTTTATGACGAAGCTCCACCACAGGTTTCTCTTTTTTATTTATTTACCGAGTTGACCAATTTATTTTATTGTCCTGGAGAGGTAGAGGAGCACCCTGGGTTGGTAAACAAGAAAACCAAAAACAACGTGTTTTTTATTAGCATTTACATTAAAACAATAAAATTTCTGAAAAATCATTCAAACTTCTAATGATTAATTGAAATAAAATATTTATTGACGTAATTAACAGTACTCCCATACTAATTAATCCATAAATATTTCTGACATTTTAACAAAAATCACCTTTTGCAATTTAATTATTTCATAGCTTTTGTTCGAAAATTCTTAATATTATTATATTAAAATAATGTGTTATTCTCATATTGTTAACCATACAAAAAAGATGTTTCCCCAGTACTTTCAATATGCTTAATAAGAAGATATTTTGGTTATTTTGCAAACACTGTGATGAAAACAGGTAAAGACAATGTGTTTAATGAAGCATAATTGATGCATATTAATTAGCAATGATTTATGATATACAGGGTGATTATATATAGATATATAACTAAAGTTTCGATTTCAAAAGAACCACTGGTCAGAATGACTTAAATATTTCCATGAATATTCCTGAAGCAATGGAATTTTTCATGGCGAAGGGGGAAAAATATACTTGAAAAAATGTGAAATAGAAGCTGCACTGATCCAACATGTGGGAAATTTGTTTGCAGAATGGAAACAATAGCCACTCAAGGCAAAATCACGACTTAATTACCATTGCACAATTTCATAATTCATGGAAACATCGCAAAAATGAAGTCATTAAACAGACAACTGCAACTTCCACAAGAAATATTAAATATGTTGTCCACCATATTCTCGCCATGAGGTGGAAGTGCAAAAATTCTTGTTCAACAACAGATCACATTATATCATGGTAATAATATGGATGTGCTTTCAATTCATAAAAGTTTGCAATTTGATCACTGTACATAGAATTTTGAGGTAACCCCCAAAGCCAAAAGTTAAGGGCTAAGGTCAGCTGCTTTGCTGGTGTTGCAATGTGCTATTCATACACTGATGCTGTTGAACTGCCGAAATGATATGGTTGCACAAAACAGATAATACCCCTGGTGCTAAGTATAGCATCATCTATTTGTACTATTTAAAATACTTTTTTCTTTCGCCAAAGAAAATTCCATTGCTTCAAGAATATCCATGCAAGTTTTCAAGTCATTCTAACCAGTAGTTCTTATTACATAGTGTTTTGGAATCAGAATTTGAATTCATAAATAACTTACTAGTGTACAATAGAAGCTTGATTAACTAGAGGTAATGGTGAAAGTATTTAGAAAAAAACTATTGCATATTAAGCCTGGTGGTGATATACAGTATGAGCTGTGCTGCTTCTCACGGAAAGAAAAATTTGTTATGAAAATTACATAAAAAATACTCATTATTCATCATTTATTATGTCATCTTTCACCTATAAATAATCAGTGTCGCACTCCAAGAATAGAAAATGTTTTAAGAATGAAAAATTTTGGCTAATAATGAACCAATATAATATTTTTAAAGGAAAAAATAATAATATTTAGGTAACTTTTATGTGATTTTTTTGAAAAAAAACCCATGTGGTTTAAACCAAACAACCCTGCCTCTGGGAAATGCATAATGATTCCCAAGGGTTCCGCTGAGCACCGGTTGAAAACCGATGTGCTAGATTTACACAGATATTCTGCCAAATGCCTAAGCATTATTCAGCCGAACCAAATATTCATCAAAAGAGCCAAATAGGCAGAATACTGAATAGCAGCTGAATATTCATCTCATCACTAGTAGGATATACAGTCATACCTTCATCCGAGAAAAAAAAATTCTAAGTAATAAATTTTTGGAGGTGATGAGGTCTTAAAATTTTATATTAAAAATTGGTTACTATTTAAAATTTGTAAAAAAGTAAGATCACAAGCAATGCAAATGTGAGTTAACCCCTCAACATACAGGGATGAAATATCTCATACCTGTGTATACGAAAGAAATACAATCACGCTCTCTTCCTTCTCTCAAGACATTTCATTGATAACCCTGTACATGAAAATTGTTTTTTTCTTTCCCTTTATCTCTCAGCGCAATAAGTTTTTTTTCTTTTCTCTCTCCTTGCAGTTTGACGTGTAAAAAAACCCTACACTTTATCTTTGAAAAGAATTGTGATTGGTTGTGGAACGAATCATTCGAGTTTAAATTATTTCCTATAGAAAAGTTTCATTCAATATATGAGTGATTCGTATTATTAGCACATTCACAGAACCAATTATCCTTGTAAACCGAATTTCCACTAGATTACTAAACTGTTCATGCAGCTTGTAAACATCCCTGTATGAGGAATTTTGAACAAACTGATTGATACATGTCAGAATAGATGGTGCATGTGTGTTGTGTACCTAACATGAAGTTTGTTTCTGATGAATGCCTGATGTGTTAAAATACAGTTGAGCTTGCTTATAACAAACAGATATATTGTCGCATATAATAAAATTTTTCATTTCCCATGAATTTTGTATCACTTATATATGCTTATCAAGTTATTACAAATAGAACAAAAAGTCAGTGTATAAGAAATATATTCACTTTTCTTTCTGACTTCATTATAATACAAATACAAGGCCACAACAGGTGAAATGCTCAATGTGGTGCTGAGAAAAAGATGCCCATAACAAATATGGATGTCATACATTTCTAAAATACAACAACCCCCAATTAAAAATGCAATTACAAAAACTATAAAAAATATACATGATAAAATATTATATATAAATGGGTATGTAAAGACTGTAGTAGGCTACTAAAATCTGTTTTCCAAATTTGGAAGCAACAACATCACAGATTATTTTGCCTGTTTCGTATTATGGCTGAAATTTAAATGCTGTAGGCCTGACTACTCTCTGTGAAGAGACTTTTTAAAATAGAAGATTGGCTTGCCATAAGCGGAGATAGACTTGGAAGTCGGGGGGGGGGCACGGTCATTATTGCTGCTGGGGGGGTGGCACGATGATGATGTCAATACATATATACATTAGATCAATTGACTCCACCTTTGATGCTGGGGGGGGGGGGACAATGCCTCCTCCCATATCTCCACCCAAGCAGCTTGCATTCGCACCTTAAAGTTTCAAAACCACATTTGTGTGGTTTGAACCTGGATCTCTCCACGATGCAAGAGTCCATAACATTGCCCATATGATTAACCTTCCCCCCCCCCCCACATGTGGCTTATAATGATCATCCAGATGTAAAAAATTTTTTGGTCCTTCCTATAAGATAGCAGAATGATGTCTTAATAGGGTGGATATACAGAACCAAATTTTCAGAAATATTATGGAAAAATGACAGCAAATAAAAGTCGCCAAAAGGGATTATAGCAAAGTTGTAATGACAGAAAAATACTAGTGGGAGGGGTGTTCAGTCCCCCCCCCCCCACCGAAATGTTTGATAATGACTGATACATATGGAATGACCAAGGCTTGACAAATCCATAGCGACTGAAAAATTAGTGTACTGACATCCATATTTTTCTACATTTGGTCGCTAGCTCAGGCAAAAAAAATATGCTTGATTGATAAACTATTTGGTTAGGGCCTAGATTTTTTCTTGATTTAACAAGCTCTGAGAATAACATGATTAAGTCTATTGTTCTATCACTTTGGTTTCCCCCACCCCTCTGAAAATTTTTTTGGATACTGTACTGGATTATACTATAGCTGTTCTAATTAAATTATTTTCAATTTTATAAAGGATTGTCATTTATTTTTCAGAAAGATCAGCACAAAAGATCATCGTTAACAGTGATAGTATAATCCCTTTTTTCTTTAGCGATTTACTTTCTAGCGTGTTGGTGCTTTCCTGTCTGGTCGGCAATGGTCGTCATTGTTTTCCCACATGCATTTTTTTTTCTGTCCGCTATTATTATTTCCTAAGATTTCTGGGTTGTATTCTTTTTTTCACAGTTAGTTACCAGAAGGTGACGTTACCCGCTATAGGTAGCTAGTACCCATGGGCTTGAATAGTACCCATGGGCTTGAATAGTACCCATGGGCTTGAATAGTACCCATGGGCTGTTAGCATTTTAGAGCTTCTTCTTTTTTTCATTTATATGTTATCGTATATACCATTTTCTGAACATGTTACATTGTTTTTCCTGTTGGAATATCTCATTTCGGATTTGTTTTATCAGGTTGTACATTTCAAATTTCCATTTTTATGAATTTTTGCATATTAGCCATTATTATGCGATCATGTTTTTATTGAACTCAGAGAGAGTTTTTTGCCCTGACCATTATATTATTTAAAAGAGAGTCTGGGTTTTTTTATTTCCATTCCAGAGAATATTTATTTATATATCAGGAGAAATGGTTGTACCATTTAAACGTCTTGGTTTTTATAATTTTCAATCTTGTATTTGGTCTAGGATGTTATATTTTTAATCTCAATCTCTTATTTAGTCTAAGAATGTTGTTTTGTTATTGTTTCTGTTGTTCATTTCTTATTGTCTTTTTCTTCGTTTGAAATAGCTATAGTATAATTTTTCCCCCTTTTTCTTTGGAAACAGTTTTTGGCAGTTTCCTTTCTAGCTTGTTGGCACTCTTTTTCCTGGTCAGTCATTTGAATCGATTGAAGTTTTTTTCCTATCCTGCAGTACCATACGGTTTTCCTAGAACTTTACCTTCATTTTTTCTTGTCCAAATATCTTGTTTCCACTCAGGTTGTACATTCATACTTCCATTTTCATTAATTTTTTGCATTCTAGCCATTATATCTGGAGTTTTAATCCCGCAAATAGTGTTTTTATTGAACCCAAAGACTGTTTTTACCCAAACCCAGAGAGAATTTTATGCCCATTACTGTTGTTTGAAAGAGAGTCCTGGTTTTTATTCATAACAATTTGTTCATTTTATATATAGCTTCATTATCAATCTGGATCCCGTATCTGAGCTAGGATTAGGGTTTCCAAATTCCCGACATTTTAAAGCCCTCGGGAATTGGGAAATTAAATTTCCCAAGAATTCTTGAAATCACTCATTTACAGTGAAACCCCATTTACACAACTCCTTCTATTTATAGGACATTATTTTTGACCTCGATTACTCTATACTTTTTAAACTTAAAATATTTCATTTATATGCACCACATAACTTCAATTACATGAATCCAAAATTTTATAACTGATTAATAATATATTATCATTATAAATATTAATGATCCATGCAGTTAAATGTAGAAGGTGTACAAGTCTTTGCGTTAAAGGCTGAACTGGCACTCGGGCCTGGAGACCCTGACACCAGGTCCTAAATTGCATTGCAGTTTGGCCAGGATTCCAAAAAACTTCCTGTTTTTCTTGTTGCACAATAAATTAAATTTATGCAGCATGAAACTTATTTTATTTTCTTACAGTTAGCAAAGGAAAAAAAAGACTGCCTTACCTTTTGTATAGTTTCAATTACAACTTGCCTATGCCGCACTAAAATAGCTTCATTTCAATTATACTGATCACATCTTACACATCTCTTAATCATTACTGATAAATATAATAATTCATATCCACTAACACATAATAAGCATTCGAGAATTCTGCGTTTTAAACTTTGAGATATGTAGCGTCAACTGCATAAAGTGATTCCCCCCTGTACATCACGGTTTTTTTAAAGGCGGATCATGGTCAGTGGTCATACCAGGGCCATTCAAGTATTACGTAAGCAGATTTTCAGCCATTTTTGAAGCCCCCCTTGTCAGCAAAACAGACCCCCCTCCCCCGTCAGCAAAATTTCGTCAGAAGCTTAGAATGTTTCATATCTTCAAAAAGGGATGGTTGATGACATAAGCAACTTTCAAAACCCTCCCTCCCCCCTTGTCATCAAAAGTCAGCAAAACCGAAACCCCCTCCCCCCTCTCGATGCTGGCATAATATTTGAATGACCCCCACTTAAAAGTTTAAAAAAAAAAGACAACTCCCGCCCTTGCACAATTGCTCTTTTATTTTCCTGTAGGATTGCTTAAAAAAACGGGGGTCAATTGTGATTGAATAAGTTTCCCAGGGAAGGGGGCATCATAAAGACCTGAAACTTCCTCTCTCAGTCACTTGCAGGTGGTTAGACAAAAAGGATAAGTTTTTAAGTATTTAGAGGTTGCAGAGAAAGAAAGGAAAGTAAGTATTGGTGTGCATTACGCAATTACTCTCCATGGAAAAAGGGGGCCCTTAACTAGGACCATAAACTAAGGGGTGCCGATGAAGGAGAAAAATATATTAGGTATTATGCATGTTTGACATGAGAATTTTGACATTAGAATAGTAGAGAGCTTAAGTCTTTTTCAGAAATGGATGGACCAAACATATAGAATAATTTGGATAGCCATTGACACGCTGTAACACATTTAGAAATCAAAACAGGCCCAGATTCGTAGCACCATGTCCTTTTTTCAGATCTTACCTCCTTCGTTCATCTCTCATGTTTCCACCTCCCCAAAACAGTATAAGCATTGAGCTTATATTACTGGCGGGAGCATCCAGCAGCCGCGACGTAATCTACATCTAATGCAAGGAAACCACGTGATTTGGTGAAAACAAACACGATCCCCCATAGAGATCAATGTTAAAATTGCCGATTTTAGCATAGAAATGCGGAAATTTAGTAAGGTTTTCCGCTGCATCAATAATTTAAAAAATTATATTGAATTTTTGATTTTCGAAATATTGAGTTTGCATAGAAATACGAAGCTCAGAAAATTGAATATAAAATAATGAGCCAGACCCACTTTCGAGGTGGACATCCATGCAATAACATTAATTTCAGCTTTTTATTTATATCTTCTCAAGCACGAAAATGAAAATTAATGTCTCCGTATTGTCTTATACAGGGCTCCCACTCAAAAAATGAGAAAAAGTAAAAAAACGCAGGACTAAAAAGTAGGGTGGGGGAGCGTAACCCCCTTAGACAACATAATCATAGCATAATGGAAAAAAATTCCTAAAAAAATTTTTTTTTTGCAAAAAAAAAAATTTTAATAATTTAAAAAATAAAAGTTAATTTTGAATTAACTTTTTTTCCCCTAGCACTATTTCAGTCAAGTCAAAACAAAATGACAAATGACTTGGTTACAAAACCAATTTTTGGCCAAAACAGTGCACTAGCAACCACGGATAATTCTTTGCTGTCTCTCCTCATATATATTACATTCTTTTTTGGAGCCTTCCAAAATGAAAAGCTTGTCACCTCTCTTCGACAAGGCACAGCAAATTTCAAAGACGTAAGTTTTTTAAGAATGAGGCACCTTCGAGACCACTTTCGAAAGCACAATGCAAAATCTGTAATTACAAGATCCAATGTAAATAAGGCAAGGTGAACCAGATAATTTTACTGCATTGTTCATCATTTTTAAATTTTACTGTTTTGTTCACATTTTACAATGCCAGGGTAATCATTTTTGACAAATGAAGCACTTCCATTTCTAGCTCTTTGCTGAGCATCGTAAATATTGTTTATGCCTCTTCATGCCTTAAAAATACAGAAGACAACTGAATGCTATTGGGTAGCATCAGAATCACCAAACCTAGAATACGCCTATGTATCCAACTGCTTTGAAATGCAAACTGTTGTTTCACCTATTTGCACCATAATTTTGAATGATGAAAGTTACTGTCTAAGACCATGAAGTAATAAATACAAAATCATTTTTCCATCCAGACAGAAGTTTTTAATAACTACTATACTTGTTGAACCCTCAAACTAAGCCAATGAAAAATTAATCAATCAAATGGTCCACATACACCCCCCCCCCCCTCCTCCTCCAAATTACCTTAAAAATGATACAATTTCTGCTTTGGCAGAATCATTAATTGCATTCTCCAACATTTGTAACATTTGGCAATATACAGTATAAATAGTTTCCTGCTCAATTAAAATCAATTACACAAATTTTGTTGATAGGATTTGGTGGAAAAGTAGGACAAAAACTAGAAAGTAGGACAACAACTAGAAAGTAGGACAACAACTAGAAAGTAGGACAAAACCGAGAAAGTAGGACAAAAGTAGGACATTTTACCAAAAAGTAGGAAAAGTAGGACGAGTGGGAGCCCTGCTTATATTATCCAATTGCATGTCAATCCATGTAGTTAAGGGTGTTTTGAAATTAATTCTGAAATTATTTATTACTTCTGGAGTAATTGCTTATAAAAATTCTGGATTTGTTTCTTTCATTAATGCTGGAATTATTTCTTTCATTGATTCTGAAATTATATCTCATTAATTCTGGCATTATCTCTTTCATTAATTCTGGCATTATCTCTTTCATTAATTTTGGAATTATATCTCATTAATTTTGGAATTATATCTCATTAATTTTGGAATTATATCTCATTAATTTTGGAATTATCACTTTTCATTAATTTTGGAATTATCACTTTTCATTAATTTTGGAATTATCACTTTTCATTAATGCTGGAATTATTTCTCTCATTAATTCTAGGAATCATCATTAATTACCGCTTTCATTAATGCTGGAATTATTTCTCATTAATTCTAGGAATCATCATTAATTACTGCTTTCATTAATGCTGGAATTATTTCTCTCATTAATTTTAGGAATCATCATTAATTTTGGAATTATCCCTTTTTCTTAATTTTGGAATTATTTCTTTCATTATTAATGTTGAAATTATCGCTTTCATTTATTTCTGAACTGAAATTATCCGTTTCATTAAAACTAGGATTTTTCTTTCATTTATTCTGGAATCATCTTTCATTAATTCCGAATGACCTTTCATTAATGCTGGAATCATCTTTCATTAATTCCGAATTACCTTTCATTTATGCTGGAATTATCACTTTCATTTATTTTTGAACTGAAATTATCTCTTTCATTAATTCCGAATTATTTTTCATTTATGCTGGAATTATCACCTTCATTTATTTTGGAACTGAAATTATCTCTTTCATTAATTTTGGAATTATCTTTCATTAATTTTGGAATTATCTTTCATTAATTTTGGAATTATCACTTTCATTAATTTTGGAATTATCACTTTCATTAATTTTGGAATTATCACTTTCATTAATTTTGGAATTATCACTTTCATTAATTTTGGAATTATCACTTTCATTAATTTTGAAATTATCAATTTCGTCAATGCTGAAAGTATCTCTTTCATTAATTCTGGAATTATCTTTAATTACTCTCATGAAAAGAATGCCACATGCGACTCATGAAAGGAACAAATCTAAATGAAAGAAACATAGAAATGAATCGATCTGTCTGTTTTTGCTTCAAAAAATTAAAGTCTGATTAAAGCTGCAGAATTTCTTCAATGTAATTTATATGGGCACATAATTAATTTCAAAACATCTTAAACTATATGGATTGATGCAACTGGATAATATAAGACAATACGGAAGACATTAATTCTCATTTTCCGGCTTGAGAAGGTATAAATAAAAAGCTGAAATTAATGTTATTGCATGGATATCCACCTCAAAAGGGGGTCTGGCTCATTATTTTATATTTAATTTTCTGGGCTTCGTATCTCTAAGCGAACGCAATATTTAAAAAATTGAGAATTCAATACAATTTTTAAAATTATTGATGCGGTGGAAAACTTGACTAAATTTCCACATTTCTATGCTAAAATCGGCAATTTTAACATTGATCTCTATGGGCGATCGTGTTTGTTTGCACCGAGTCACGTGATCTTCCGAGAAAGATGTTGGGGGACACCATTCTCAGCACTGCCAAGGCGGAAACCACTGACGTCATGCTCCCTCCAGTAATATAAGCTCGATGAGTATAAGGATTTCATAGTAATACAAATACAACGCCACAACAGGCAAGATGCCCAATGAGGTGGCTGAGAAAAAGATGCCCATAACAAATATGGAGGTCATATATTTCAAAAATACGGCAACCCGATTAAAAACACAATAACAAAAATTATAAACAATATATACACATGATAAAATATTATACAATGCCCATAAAGAATATTATGGTTGTCTTATTCTAAGTATGGATAGCTTCTCGATTTACCCCAACATGTTTATCATATTTCTTTTTAAACGTGTCAATTGTGTTACAATTGGCACACAATTACTACCTCCGGGGGTAAGCTATTCCATTTATTAACAACCCTAGCAAGGGCAGGGTTGCTAGTACAGTTATACAAACTGGAAGCCTCTTTCCTTCCACATTTTCTTTTTGAATATATTCTTTCTCCAGTCCCATATCTCTTTGCCAAGCAATGCTATGCTATATATAAAGAAAATTAATTAAATTTTAAATAAATATTCCCATATTGATTTTTTTTTAAATCTTTTATACTTCAATTTTCAGTATTAATGTGCCAAAACAGTTAATTTTCCCAATTTCTTTGGAATTTTTCTCGGGATTTCGGGAACGGGAAATCGCAAAAAAATTTACTAGAACGGGCGGGCGAGAATTCTCGAGCAGAAACCCTAGCTAGGATGTTATAGTTTTAACCCTTAACTAGCTTTATGAAAATTCTGTGCATAACTGGTGTCATGGGGTCATTTTGACCCCAGCAAGTATTAATGCATTTTAAAAATCAACAAAAAGAGTCTCAGGGGTGGGAAATGACAAAGTCCATTTCAGAGCAGTTTTGGAGCAGCAAATTCAGGATTAGGAGCAGTTTTGGAGCAGAAAAATATAGGATTCAGAGCAGATATTTATAAATTGGAGCAGCGAAATTAACAAGAATATTTTCATTAACCATCACCCCTTTTTGAAATAAAACAGCTGCACTGTCTTTTGTTATCAAACATCTTTTCATCAGCTTGTTTTTTGTTTTTGGTGTTTCAGGCTTTTGACACCTTGTTTGAAAGAGCGGCTGTCATAAAATTTTTCACACCAGTCTATTTAGTATGATTTTTGCTTACTGAGGGCACTATTTGCTGTCTGGAACAGCAGCACTTGAAATGGGCTATAAAGTTTCTATAAGTTTTCAATTTTTTTTATACTCGGAAAGAAATTGTTGCAATATGGGAGAGAATTTCGGAAGAATCAACATGATGTTTGGCGACTCAGCACTCATTATTAGGCGAGATTGGCAATCTGACACTCGTTATTTGGGGATATTGGTGATTTAACACTCATTATTCAGCAAAGTTCCTAAATTAGCATTCGTAATTCGGCGAACATGCTGTGTTTTTCACGAAACATCTGGATTTGATGCAATGACGATCTGCTACAGTAATTTCTGCTGCTTCCAGTGGCGACTTTTTTTTAACGGAAACTGACTCACATATGTGCTTTAAAGCTGAAAGACGATTGCAAACTATCCTCAGTTGCACGATCACGGATATTATCAAGTTTCACGATAGAAAGCATAATGTGAGTGTGTGTGTGAGGGGGCCCCAATAGTTTAAATAAGGCGATAATTTAAGTACAGCGGAAGAAAGCACGCTCTTCTCGGAAAGGATCGTTTTGCGGCAAGCAGGAACAAAATTTTTGGCATCCTTTTCCAAATTCCTGGCAGATCCTGAAGCAAAATTTGCTATTTTGGCTATATATTTATATATATATGGTGCAGAAAAATACGAAAATACACTATTGGAGCAGGATGGTGCAAGATGTTAATTGTGGCGCAATTGGCAAAGAGTTCCCACCCCTGGAGTCTTCATAAAAGAAATGGGTTTTTTACACGATTTGATTCATCTGTCAATTAATTCACTAAATAATTTTTCAAATTTCTTTAATTATTTTACCAAAAAATTTCCTTTTATTAAGACACATTTGAAAAAAATGGAGGGCTACATGACTTTTGAATTATTTTTTAAATTATTTAATTTTTTGAATGCAACTTTCATGATTAAGAAATGAACAGATATGATTTAAATATACTCAGAAAAAAAATTTACAAATTAAAATAATATTTACTACATTTTCACAAGCATCAAAATTAGTCTTATTCTAAGTCGGTAACACAGTATTTGTAAACAACACTATGACACATTGATCACGCAGATCTTGCGTACAATTCAGTAGCAACACTATTCTCATGTTCATCTTGGATATCCAATGTTTCACCATTAATTTGAAACCATTATAAAAAACTGGTGCTCTTCCGATATGCCATTTCGATCTGAACACTCTGGCCGGCAGACAAAAAAAGACTTACACAAGTGGTGCGGTGGGGTCAGCAAGATTAAAATTGCGTGGGTCATAATGACCCTGCCATGCCCCCCAGTTGAGGGTTAATCTTGATTTCCTATTTAGCCCAGAATGTTATACAGCAAAACCTGTACGAAACGAAACATCAAGAGACTGAAATATCTCGTTTTAGACAGATTTCTGCTTTATACAGGAGCAAATCACAGCACTAATCATTGAGCAGATTATATTTTCATTCTGTTTTAAACAGGTTTCTGTCTTAGACAGGTTTCACTGAATTTTTAATATTCATTCCTTATATAGTCTAAGAATGTTTTGTTTTTTGGTTTTTTTTTATGGTTGTTGACTTGTTTTGCAATTTTTATTTTTTAGTTTTAACAGCTGTAGTATAATCCCTTTTTGGCGATGTGTTGGCGAATTCTTTTCTTCGGCAAAAAAAAAAACGTCCGAAAGTATTATTTCTTTGTTTCACGATTTCTCATCTTGCTTTCAGATTTTTTTTCGCCACAGGAAAAAATTGCCAACACATCACTAAAAAGAGATTACACTATAGTTTTTTTTTTTAGTTTCGGGACATCGAAGTTCGTGTATCATAAGGTAAGCAATCACTTATAACACCTGACAGTCTACTATACGATTTTTTATTTTATTTTTATGATGCCCTGTATAACCAGCTACCTAATCGCGTTTATTGGTGGTTTGAAATTCTCATAACTGGTGTTTAAGAGCCAGTGGCGGATTAAAGTCGGTCGGGGCTCCGGGCGTAAAAGAAAATATTGGGCCCCTAAATTAGAAAAAGTGTGAAGTTTGTGTTTTTCGGAGCCCTTCAGAAGTCGGGGCGCCCGCCGTTAAATCCGCCTCTGTTAAGAGCTGTGCATACAAATGTGAAATGAAATGATCATTTTTGTTTGCATCCATTTAATTTGTCATTATTTTCTTCTCACCTATCCAATTCCGCCAACAACGTAAGCTCTTCTCGAGTAAGAGATGAACTTGATGATCCCTCTTCTTCATTTCCGATCATTTGTGGTTTGATTTTGATGTATTTATGATTTATGATATCCTATCATTTCCCGAACATCAAAACAATATTTCACTATTAAAAGAAACTTTTTGACATTCAAGCTCGCCGACAACAGGATGTTGTTATTAAACACTCTTTCCAGTTCAGCAAGATATAGATGAAAACGGGGAGCAAAGAGAGAGATACCTATGTGTTTCTTACGTGAGCTGACCATATCCTGCCGCTCTCTGCTATCCATACAAAGGTTTTCAACAGCTGGCTGATGTGAAGCAGGCCCGTTATTTGAGGGGGGCACGCTCTTGCTCCCGGCTTGATAAAATACACTAGAAATGATACATATATATATGAATACATTGAGTACAGTTCTTTGCCCTCGGAAAAAGTTGAAATGACGGCCCTGAGATGCGAAGATGAATTAAGCAGGAAAACTCAACTATCCTTGCGGGGGGTCGAACCCACGTCCTCTCAATAGCCGGTTGAGCGTCCTAGACCACTGGACTACAAAAACAACGAATTTCAATCTTTCTTTATAGCTGGTGTGCAGTGCCGGACTTAAGCAGGCGCAAAGGGTGAAGCCACACCGGGCCGCTAAATTTTAGGGGAAAACGAATTTCAAAACGAATTTAAAATACTTTGTTTACATTGAGAAAAATACGTTGATTACATTGAGTTACATTTTGACTTCTTATCAAAGCAATATCTTAAGATTCCGTCCAAGACAGGAACCCTCGAGATCTATGATTTTGACAACCCCCTCCCGAACCCACGGCCTGCATCTCATAAGTTCGTGCCCTGGGCAAATATTGTTTATGGGCGGCTCTTGTAGTTTTCTTTGAGGCAGAGGCGTAGGGAGGGATTTGCTTGTAATGCAAAAAGCAACCAAATTCTGCGCTCTATAAATTTGCTCAGGGGCGCTGGATAAGAAAGAGCACCGTGAATTCTTTAACGACGTACTTATTTAAAACTACTCGTGGGAAGGGGGGGAGGTGCGGCAAAATGCATGCTTGTCCAGCTGAAAGAGTATTTAGCTAATGTAATCCGTCGTCTAGCCCTGACAGCTCTTCCATTATTATGTGCTGTGTAGAGATGACGCACACATTTTGCAGCAGAATGGTTTCGATGCCTATGCCAGAGAATAGCATATTCATCGGAACCTGGTGACTGAGTGTTATTTCAGCCACCTCAAGGATCGGGGGAAATAGTTTCGGAGGGCTACAAAGCAGCTGTTTTCCCACCGGGTCGCAAAATAGTTGAGCCCATCCCTGCTGGTGTGTGTGCTGAACATAGGGGCCGTACATAGATGGTCGAACCCATAGGCGGAGATAGACTTGTAAGTCTGGGGGGGGGCACGATCATTATTGCTGGGGGGACACGATGACGATGTCAATTCATATATACATATATATACATTAGATCAGTCGACTCCACCTTTGACGCTGGGGGGCAATACCCCCCACGCCCCCCCCCCGTATCTCCACCCATGGTCGTACCTAACTCGGGCCAAAGCTCACAACTGCTGACATTGCCACCACATAGCGACTTATCTAAGAATGAGGTCACTCGTCAACTAAGGTCATAGGCGGAGATAGACTCGAAAGTCTGGGGTGAGCACGATGATTATGTTAATGTCAATTCATATGCAGTCCAACCTCGTTATTCACCCGGGTAACCCGTTACCAGTGGCGTCGGAGCCGGGGGTGCTGTGGGTGCTCGAGCACCCACGGAAGTTTGTAGAACGGGTTCGAGCACCCACAGAATTGATTCAAAAATCGAAATTTCCTGCATGAATCTCAAGACGGGCACCCACAGGTTCGAAACACTTCCGACGCCCCTGCCCGTTACTCCGCTTACCGAGTCACTTTTTGAATATCCCAATCATCCTCTATGGCAGCGAAACTCATTAGTCAACAGAGCCAAATATCAACAGTACAACGATTGAAACTTCTTTTGAGAGCCAAATTTTTCAAACCTAAACTATATAGGTAGGTGCATTGTTATTAACTTAATCAAGGTACTCTTAAGCTGGCCTTTGCTAAAAATATCTTCGATTTGATTGAGGTACGTTCACTGAGGTCGACCCCTTCCAACTCTCCCATCCGCATCCGCACTCGTCTTGTATATTTGTTTCGTCTATCTCCTTTCGTTCATCCTCTCTATATGTCCAAACCATCTCAACATACCTTTTTTAATCCTCTCGACACTACATCTTCTTTCGCTCCACAAAATTAACTTAATTAACTTTACTTGAAGTTTATTGAGTTATTATTTTACTCTTTTGTTGTCTTACGGATATCTCACTCCCTTCTCTGTGAAATGTGCGGAAGACAGGTTCACTGTAAGCGCGTCCGACGAGATGTTAGTCGGAAGACGTCGTCGGTGAAATACCAAGGCTTCTTGTGGGGTAGATGCCCCAGGAGCATCGTCTTCGGATGGTCGCCCCTGGTGGAATGCTTCAGCAGCGATGACCGATGCTGGATGCAGATGGAGAGAGAGGTGGCCACGGGAGAGTCATCATGAGAGGTGGTGGCCCAGGAACATCGTTTTCAGAGGTGGTGGTCCAGGAGCGTCATATTCAGAGGTGTGGCCCCTGGTGGATGTCTCCTAGCAGTGTTGGCCGATGTTGGATGCGGTTGGAGAGAGGTGGTCATGGGAGAGTCGTCATGAGAGGTGGTAAGGTGGTGTTCCAGGAGCGTCGTCTTCAGATGTGCGGCCCCTGGTGGATCGCTTCTGGCAGTATTAACCGATGTTGGATGGAAGAGGCGTCGAGAGAGCCGTCATGAGAGGTGGTGGTCCAGGAGCATCGTCTTCTATGATTTGGCAGGGTACAGGTTGACGTTCCTTAGTATGGAAAACATTGCGTGTCCTCCCCCATGTTCTGAGAGAAGGCTCGTCTTTTGCGTCTATCTACCCCGAGTTTACCTTATCAAAAAAGCCTTGTTTTTAACAACTTTTTCCCGAATTTCCCAGTTTCGACCCACATGACTGGTCGCGGAAGAGTCACGTGAGAGTAGCGTCAGGCTTTCACTCTTTTTTTCCGGCAAAAACTCGTGGAAAAGATGACTCAATTGGGAGCGAGAACAAAATGGCAAAATGCATGTTTAAACATGATTTTGCAAAAATCTGGAATTTTTGTGCGCCCGTACGTGGTATTTTGTGAAAGAGCCGCACTCACGGGCCAAAGAACTGTATGTGGCTCGCGAGCTGCGGTTTGTCGACTCCACTATTCTATGGGGTTCTAATCTTAGTAAACTCTTGGAAATGCGTCACCCCACTCCGCTTAAGAAGTCACTTTTTGTGAAAGTACTCATAGGAAAATTACCATTACAAATAGGAAACTCTTCGTACAATATACATGAGCCCAACGTTCACCCTTATCACGTCAAAGATACATCTAGCACTTCAAGCAGAAGCCACGGAAGGCTCCATCCCCCACCCTTCTGTCACTGCAGGCCTGTTGACAGATTCTTTCAATATTTGGCTATTTCAGCTGGCAATTGGGCAATGGTTGAGCTGGAATTTTTTTTTTTAAGATTTGAATTGATTTTAATTTTTTTTCTATTATTTTCTCTTCTGATCCTTTAGTTTAGAGATATCAACCATAAAATATTCATGAAAAAATGTTCCTGTATGTTTTCTGGACTTTCCCATGTCTATAGAAACAACATTAAAATCAAAAACAAAAAAAATGAATTTTGTTTTTCTTTGAAAATAGGCTATTTAAAAAAAAATCAAATTTACGGCATAGGCGCTGAAATGAATGAAAATTTTGTTTTGTAAATTAAGTTTGGAATCTCACGCGCTCAAGAAAAAAAAATCAAGTGTTTTCATGTAAGAAAAATATTTTGACTTAAAAAATATTTTACTGGTGTTCCTAATTGGGAACATTGGTCGTAAAAAGATTAAACAAATCTTAGGTGGACGGTTGCAATGTAGCTGGACATTTCTGTAACCCTGTGTTCACCCTACTGCCAGAATGTTCTTCAAATTTAAAAAAAATTCGTTCACCTTTTTAAAGGCAAAGTAGTGTTATAGAAGAGGAATATGAAAGATCGACCTATTAAGAAAATTTGTATCGGGACGAAAGCACAGCAGACAGAAACTTTCAATTTCTATCTTCTTTGGCGAAAAAGTCGCTTCAACTACCAATTTCACGCAAAAAAAACTCACCAGTGTTTTTTCAGTGAAAAACAAATATTTCTTTTTTTGAACTCATAAAGAATATTTTATTCTCATTTATGATGTGAACAATTAAATTGTCATACAAGGCTTCAATACTTTGGTTTCCATAAATATGCGGATTAATTAACGAATTTTTAAAAATCGAAAAAAGTAATATTGTTCCGAATAATGTCCAAGTCCAATGAACAAGTCCTTGAAATGATCAGAGGATGAAGCAATTTTCAGGACGTCACAGATTTATTCAAAGGAAACAGCTATTTACAATTATTCACAAATAAGAATCTCGCATTTAAAATAATGTCCAAACAACATTGACTACTCTCTCTATTCCTCGCATCGTTTTTAAAGACACATCGAATTTTCCAGAAATTCTAACGTAGTACCAGTCTGGCGGTGCCACCGTATGGAGGTCAACGAAGACCTCGATCTTTCCACACGATTCGAGTGTTTATCTTTACTCAAAAAATCGTCAACTAATAAGGCAAATACCAGGAAATATTAAAAACTCCTAATGCATTTCAACACACAATGGGTGTCGTCTTCAGAGGATAAGAGTATCACGCTGACCGAGTTTCCCACTTGGATTGAATACCAAATCTTCAATCTCGGTTGCTCACTGGAACGAAAAAACAATACGTCTGTTCAAGTCAAACGTCGTGGCAAGAATGAAGCGAAGCGCCTGCGTGTAAGTCTTTTGCAACAACCTGATTGGCTGCTTGCGAAATGGAGCTATCCGATTGGTCTATTCGAATTTTCTTAAAATTCCTGCTCGTAATGAATTTAAGCCATGGCGACACTTGCGGTTTGGCAACAGATTACTGTCCCGAGGTATTCTCCAAAAACTGTGCTACCGATATTTTTTCGTAACACTGCACCCTCCTTTAGAATTTTTCGTCCTGACAATTCAGTCCTCAAGTCAGTGGGTCGCACTTCGTCACTCACCGTGGTAAGGAGCCAGTCTGTTCAGGTGGACCACCTTTGCATTTTGACGATTGTCTTTTGAATCCGAATAACCACATCGTTCAGTTTCTTAGGGGTCTTTCTGTACGGTCCTTCCCAAGACGTCTGGAGTTTCGCGCAGAGTCCTTTTCGGTGCTTCGGATTCCAGAGCCAGACAAGGTCTCCTTCCTCGAAGTCATGAGACGTGGCCATCGCATAGTAGCAGTTCTTCAACTTCTCGAACCCGATGTTGATCCGGTCTTTGATGGTACAACTTTGGAGTACAACGAGGGAAGACGCGTGGTCCAGGACTTGGCCTGGCCACAGCGGAGGGCTCACCCGAGCCAACAAAGAAAGACGCGTGGTCCAGGACCTGGCCTGGCCACGGAGGAGGGCTCACCCGAGTCAACACGCCAACGAGGGAAGACGCATGGTCCAGGACCTGGCCTGGCCACGGCGGAGGCTCACCCGAGTCAACAAGCCATCGAGGGTAGACGCGTGGTATAGGACCTGGCCTGGGGACAGTGGAGGGCACACCCGAGCCAACAAGGAAAGACGCGTGGTCCAAAACCTGTCCTGGCCACGGCGGAGGGCTCACCCGAGTCAACAAGCCAACAAGAAAATACGCATGGTCCAGGACCTGGCCTGGCCACGGCGGAGGCTCGCCCGAACCAACAAGCCAATGAGGGAAAACGTAGTCCAGGACCTGGCCTGGCCACGGCGGAGGCTCACCCGAGTCAACAAGCCATCGAGGGTAGACGCGTGGTATAGGACCTGGCCTGGGGACAGTGGAGGGCACACCCGAGCCAACAAGGAAAGACGCGTGGTCCAAAACCTGGCCTGGCCACGGCGGAGGGCTCACCCGAGTCAACAAGCCAACAAGAAAATACGCATGGTCCAGGACCTGGCCTGGCCACGGCGGAGGCTCACCCGAGCCAACAAGCCAATGAGGGAAAACGTAGTCCAGGACCTGGCCTGGCCACGGCGGAGGGCTCACACCCGAGCCAACAAGAAAAGACGCGTGGTCCAGGACCATGCCACGGCGCAGGATCACTCGAGCCAACAAGCCAATGAGGGAAAACGTAGTTCAGGACCTGGCGCTTGGCCACAGAGAAAAACAAAGGGCTCAAGCTCAATAAAGCTAAAAAAGACATCAGAAGAGCTCATCGGAATAAATTGTATATTGTATAATAGAAATATTCAAATCTGTATATACTTTTGTTTTTTTTAATAATGTGTTTTTATATCCAATGTTCATGCATTTTATATTTTTATATGCATAATAAAGCACCCGACATCGCCCAGCCCCCTCATCCGGGGCAATGGATAAAATTGACAATGGTCAATAGAGCCTGGGCGGTGCACGGAATGAAATGAAATGAATGATCTTTGGTGATTCGACGATCTCGTCCCATAAGCATCTGCGATGGCGAGAATTCAGCACTCTCGCTGGCGGTTCTCGGTAACGGCCCCAAGATGTCCCTGGCGATTCCTTCAAACGGCGCTCCAGCGTTGTGGTGTTGAAGACGGGCCCGGGTGCGCTTCGGAGGATCTTTGCGAGCGGCGCAGGTGTCGCAATACTTTCACCCCTCTTCCACATCGGTCCTGGATTTGTCCCAACAGAATCGTTCACGGAACTTCTGGAGAGTCCTAATTATACCGAAATGTCCACCGGTCGGGCTTCCGTGCAATTCTTTTAACATTTCTTTCACACGACTCCTTGGCAGGACGAGTTGCCACCGGAACGTCTTTCCATCCTCCGACTCCCATTTGCGGTACAGTACACCATCTCTCATCTCCAGGGAGTTCCATAGTACCCAGTATCTCTTGGTCGTCGGACTGGAAGAGGCGACGTCTTTCCATGTTGGTTTACTCCCGGTGGATTCTTTCAAGTCCATTATCGGTCGTATGTCAGGATCTTCTAGCTGGGCCTTCCGAGTATTCTTGTCGGTGGATCTGTCTCCAAGGATCGTCACTTGAGACTTGAGATGTTATCTGTCTCACTACAGGGTTCGCCGGCCCGTACTTTTCTGCAGCCTTGACGCAATGACGACGGTTCTGTGGACCCGGTCCTCTTGTCAGGGCGTCGACATTTCTATGCGCTTTTTCTTTGCGAGGCTGTATCTTTCTTTTCATGCCATAGAGGAACCCTTTTACAGCTTCCGGAATGGCCATCACTTTCTGTGGAGGAAATTCGTCACGACCACATCCAAGTAGGGCGATGTTTTCCCTCAGCGTGTGCAGCTGGTCATTTCTCATATCCAAGAAAAATCCATGTTTCCTCAGGAAGTCCAGTCCGATGATACACGGGTCTTTTATGTCGGCCACGAAGACGGTGTGTCGGTAGACGACCGTGGCGAACTTCGCTGATACTTCCAATTTTCCACGCACAGTCATTTTCTCTCCCGTGACTGCATGGGCGGAGATACGGGGAGACATGGGGGTGCATTGCCCCCCCCCCCCCAGGGTCAAAGGTGAAGTCGGCTAGTTTAATGTATATGTGTATATTTAAATTGACATCATCATCACCTTGCCTTCCCCCAGCAATAATGACCGTATCCCCCCAGACTTCCAAGTCTATTTCCGCCTATGCGTGACTGTCTGCAGCGTCAACGATGGTGGTACGTAGAGAAGTCGTTGCTGGAATTTTTGAGCCAGGTCCGTACTGACGATGCTGACGTTGGCTCCCTGAAGTCAAGACAAGACCCAGACTCTGTCCCTTGAGGGATATAAGCCCTTTACCCTATTGGGTTGGGTCTCACTGGAGAGGAACGGGAGAGCCTCTACGGCATGTGTGGTGTAGCAGTAGTAGGTAGGGGTTCGGGGATCCATGATGTTCTTAAGTCAGCCACCTCGTTGGGCAATTTGCCTGTTGTGGCGTTGTATTTGTATTTGTACAACGCAGAAATGGTCAAAATATTATATACAAAAAGGGGGGGGCGCGAATGCCACTGCAGGTTGCAGACGTGTTGCGGGGTACAAGTTATCTATGGGACAACTAGTTAATACGTGCAGTAGCAGAGTAATATGCCGGACACCGAATACACAGAGCCAGTGCGAGTCAATATATGCAGAACCTGTGCAAAACGAAAATATGTGAAAAAATATACATACATGGCATGTGCAAGAACGACAATTAGTGCGATACAATTATACGGTGCGATACAATATTAAAATATGTACAATATATGCGGGATACAAGTTATATATGGGACAACATAGTATAAAGGCGTGAAGTAGCGGAGCGATATGCACAAGGCGGTATGTACAGAACATGTGCGAGTTAGTATGTACGGAGCATGTGCAATATGATATAAACAGATCATGTGCGAGACAATAAAAACAGGCATGTGCCAAAGCGAGAATATGTGCAAGAATAAAAATACAAAGCATGGGCAAAAACAACAATTATTTGCTGAACGGATACATAGCAGTGCAATGCGGGTCACTGTAGGGAGCGATCGTGGAATTAAATATATTGCGATATCAGTGGCGGATTACCGCACAGGCGCATGAGGCGCGCGCCTGGGGCCTCGGCAGAGCGGGGGGCCTCCAAATAGTTGTGTGCTTCATCCTACATATGAATTTACATGCGCATCAACAAATCTCTTGAACTAAGTACAGTATCTGCTCTCCCTTTTTTTTTCAACCGCAATTTTTTTTTATTTTTTATTTTTGTTATTTTTTGTATACTGTACGTATGAGTTATGGAAGAAAAACGGGAACTGAAAGAAAAGAACAATTTACAAGACGCAGCTCTCAAGGGCCAGTTCTTCCCCGACAAAGAAAGAAGAGACATTGTAAAGCGATCATTCAGGGAGGGTCATTTTCAAACAGTATTTCCCTAAGGGCACAAGCAGGAGGAGGGATGAGAACAGCAGGTCCTAATGTCTGTCCGAAATGAAAATTGTAGTGAAGGCATAAACAGATGTCTCATTCCACAGTATTAAATGCTTTCATGGGCGCCGATAATACGACAGCTTTGGTGTAAGCTTTTGTATACAGTATAATGGATGGCAAGATGGCTATCGGCAAGCGGCGACATCGACAGGAAGAGACAGTCGTACTAATTAAAATGAATGTAGTAGAGCTCTTATTGTGATTTTGTCTCCCACTTGTTTGAATGAAATACTATAAGCTGGTTCAAACAACATATACATTTGCAATCTATGACTGGAACCATACGACCATATGACAAAAGAAAAGTGGGGTTTGAAATGAATGCTGAATGACATGCATTCTGAATCACGTGATTTTTCTGTTGCTCTTTTAACACTCCCTCCCCGGCTGAAAAAAATCAAGGGGGTTTCTTTTCCTTCTTTCTAAAAAAAAGAGCTACATTTTTGGATTGGTCAAGGAGGCTTGGGTAGACAACATCTTTGTGTCAGACCGAAAAGTGTTTATTGTTAATGTAATTGTAATGTGTGTTATTGTAATGAAAAAAATTTTCATGCCGATCCTCAAGATTTCCTTTAGGATTTAGATTGCAGAATCTCCAAAAATAACGGTAAGCAAAACTAAAAATATATAAATTATCTGATAAATTTTTATTTGAGCATTTCAATTCAACTACAGTAGTCTCTCGAGAATTCGGTCGTGCTCTAATCCAGCACGTCCAGTAGTCCAGGATATTTAGGTGGTGTGGTGTCACTTTTCTCCTGATGCCCTAACCCCCTTAACACGTTCTAATATTTCTTAATTGCTGATCAAGTCCTGACTATGTCTTTGCACGAAATTTCATATATTATTTCAATGGGTTTCTTCAAAGTTAATCCAGCAATTTTGGTAAAATCTGGCACACCGTGGTGTAATACGTACCAGTAGTATGGGCCCCACTCCACCGCCGGAAGTGACGTCACACTTCCGGTGTTGAGATATAGTACGAGGTGTCTTATCTCTTTTCCGGTGTTAAGTGGCAGCTGTTGTTAATTAAATGACTTCCGGTGTTGAGATATAGTACGAGGTATCTACTATAGTACGAGATGTATAATTACAAATTATCTCTTTTCCGGTCATTAAGTGACATCTGCTGTTAATTAAGTGACTTCCGGTGTTTATCAAGTGACTTCTGTTGTCTATTAGGTGACCTACGCTGTTTATCTCTACAGAATGCCGACATCCGGTCATTAAGTGACATCTGCTTTCGATTAAGAGACTTCCGGTGTCTTATCTCTACAGAATGACGACATCCGGTGTTTATTAAGTGACATCTGTTGTTAATTATCCGACTTCCGGTGCCTTATCGCTATTGGCCGCTGCTGCCTCATCGCTATTGGCTACTGATACCTTGTCGCTATAAACTTCCGGGGGATCGGTCGTCATTTTTCTCAGTACAGAGTGTTTCATTATGCAACAGGAGACGGATATCGCTGTGACGGCCCAGAGAAAATTTTTTAGCCGTGAAGAAACCGGAAAAGCCTTAATCGGGATCATCGTTGTGTCCGTGATTATAATTATCACTTTATCTAGCCTTGCATTGACTGCGTACGACGACCCAAGCTTTAAATTTAGAGGAAACTGTTCCCGTTCCGAATCTCTTGGTGATGGTGTTTTTTTCACGAGATGTAATACAATTTATGATATTCGTGTTTTTGTCAATAACACACCGACGATAAAAGGAATAAATTTAAATTCCAGACAGATGTATAAACTTATCGAGCATGCAATCGATATCTTGATATGAATAAATATTTGGACTGAATGAACTTGTTGTGTTTCATTTTACTACGCGTGAAGATTATTCACATAACATTTTAATAAAAAAACTTCAAACGACAGAAATAAAAGACAACACAATGTATCGGCAAAATCTCTTTATTACTTCTTGAAAAACATTCGTACAGCAAAATGTTTTTTCACATACTGATAAACAGCAAAATCATTTCCTTTTCTGTTTAGTTTCTTAACAATACTTTCTAAACTTACATTTCTACTTCTCTGTATCACGAAGAACACAGCATACTGTCCACATACATTGGAGGTAGGTGATTGTAGAGGAGTCCAGTTCCATAAAATGTTTTTATATCTTCTTGTAAATGATGCAATTTCTTTTCCGTAAGTCTCTGGTTTCTGTCCGTAAGAATCGAAAAATTCCAAGGTGTTCTTATCCGGAATGTTGATTGCCATCCAGTGAGAACCAGGTTCTGTATGCTTATCTGCGTTCACAACTAAAGACGCCGGATAAGTTTGAATATGCAAAGGTAACATGTCACATGGAAACACGCCGATGAAATATGGTGTTTCCCGCTCTAAAATTGTTTTTATTTGAGACGAATACATATTTTAACTGCTGAAATCATGGAGGATGTTTCGTGCCTGATTTATTTCTACGACGTTGTCGAACTCCAGGTAGACAATGACAGAGACTGGTTGGACAAGCGGGGATTTAAACTTTGTTTCCAGTCGTAGGTTGCCGTGCCTGATCAGATTGAAATGATCACCTTGGCAGAGATCGGCGCTGAGATCAAAGGCGTAGATAGCGTACCCCAATGGGAACTCACTTCGAGAGATGTCTATACCCCTGTCTTGACAGGCTTTTTCAGTCCCTAAAAACAAACTATGATACGCTCTGACATATAATCCTTGATCATATTGGGGCTCTAGAGGCTTGAAAGGTACTGGCTGTCCGTCAGTATATGCGGCTATGAAGTTAAGATCGTAATGTTTAAACTCGAACGGCGATTTGCTATACGATCCCGAAAAAGCGTCGTTGTCTACTAAAGCGACTACCACTCTCTTGGGTAATTGTCCAACGACGACACTGTCTTGAACCCACGACATGCTACCCTGATGTAGCGAGTAAACTTTACATATTACTCTGTCTATCGGATACTTGGCTGGAGTATGGCTCAGAGCTTTCGCATGTCCCACAAGCACACCAGGAGACACTTTGACATGTCTTATGTATAAACAGGCGTCACGGAGAATGACTTTGAAGTTTGCATCTTTGTCTGGTGAAAGGAGACAGAATTCTGACTTGCTACGTATTATTTTTATTCTTAGAGAGACAAGATTCAGTAGGAGTCGCTGTTGACAAAATATGTCTCCGTGAATAGTACCCATCATGTCGACGGTCTTACTTTCTTCGATGAACGCTGCTCGTTGTATTAGACCTTCGTTGGGATCCTCTGACTTCGGGTCCACATCACTCATTTTTCCGGCAGTGTCTTTGTAAAAGAGTTCTGTAGTCAGTTGGCTGGTTTTGCTTTCGTTTCCGTGATTCAGGAGTTTTTCTATCATAGCTCGGTAGGGGTACGTGTTACTGGAAGATGATATCAGACGGTCATTCAGGGAAACATCAACTTGGGAAAACATGGATTGCAAGAATAGGTTCACAGGGGCGACTTTACTCCCTTTATCCAGAAAAGTTCCATCGCCTTTCACGACCTTAGCTCTCACATGAATTAACGTTTGAGAGAGATCCAGATACTCGTCACCACTTCCGCCAATGTTAAATTCCAGTGGGCCACCATCGGAGACGTTTGAAATTGGGTAATAGGTAACCCATTTTCCACTTTCTATGGTAGTCTGTGTTCCAGGTAGAGTGAAAAGGTTGAGTTCAGATTTTGCCAGTTGAGGAGAATCCTTCAAGAGAAAAGCCATCACGGATCGAAAATATCGTGTGTGTTCACGCTGGGTCGTTTGGCTAAAATGATGCGTTTCACCTTCTTACGTTTCCTTTTATGTCCCGCTCCAAACATGGACCGAGTCTTGGCCACTGCTTTCTCCGTCAGTATCTTACCAGCTTCACCCATTCTTCTTTTCGCTGCTTTTTTGACGTTTTCCCCTTTCATTACGTCATCAACAATATCAGCGCCGGAGCGTAAAATCTGTTTGCCAACAGTTTTAGCTCCTTTTTTTAGAAAAGGTAAAGCTACTCTAAAAAGACTGCCGAATATGTTTCCTAGTCCATATCCTCTCTGCATTACAACGCCCGAATAATACGGCAGGCCTTGGCCGGCTTGTTGGACATAATAGTCTTCAAACTGTTCAGTGCAACAATGGTATGGAACCTTCATCTTTCGTATCTAGTTCGTAAATGATAATAGGTCGATAAGACCGGTGTTTTTATAAGAGTTGTCTCATGCGGAAGTGAAGAATCAGAATCGATTTTCCTCTACTGAAAGGTATGTGATTTCCCGAACTGTCTCGAATTTCTATCTCTATAGTCTGGAATTCTTTTCGAGCAATAGGGAGATAGTGAGGTCTATCATAATGAGAGCTTATAACCTCGTTATCTTTTCCTTTCACGCGAACGACTCTCAGTAGTGGAGCTTGCACATCTCCCACAACCTGAGGCTGCACGATATCTGAATAGACGTACAAAACTGGAAAAAACACGTTTGTGTCAGCAACGTAAGGACTTTCGGTAGTTTCTTCGATCAGCAATGGTTCAAATCCCAGCAGCTCCGCAATGCCAGTTTTTAACAAAAGTTTTGCACCATCTTTTAGAGTTATTTTCACTTTTCTCGTGTTTTCATTGTAATTAAACACTATTTTGTTTCTTAAAGCCGGTATCTTCATACCGTTCAAGAGATCGGGAACTGTCTCGTAATATCCGACTGGAACGTTTCTTCCATGTAGTTTGTCATCACCCAGATCGAATCCGAACAGATTATTTTTTTCGGTTATGTTGTACCATGTGTGAGAATAAACAATCTCCGAAAGTGCACACTCCCATTCACCAGTCAAGCTTATTGGAAATGGCAGTCTTGTGACAAAATGGGATATAGTGTTTTCAGGATAGTATGATCCTGAACTGTCGCTGGGGAGTGTTACATAGAACGACATCTTGTTGAATGACTGATAAATGCGCAAACACTGTCACTTATATACGCTTGAGATGACTCACCCATGCGTTGAACTTGCTGTCGTAGCCTTTAAATTTTACGTAATACTCCATTCTACCTCTCAATTTGCGTCTTTTTAGAATTTTTTCTACTTGATAATATTCGCTCGGCTTCACCTTCTGCAATTCAGATTCGTAAAAAGTACCCTGGACAATCTCACCGTCAGAGTCGCTTATCCTGTACACTGGAGGTAAGCGCTCGAGTCTCTCTTTAATAGTGAAAATCTCTCGAGTCCAATTATGTTCATATCCTTTCTCGAAAATCATTTTGACGCGACTTATGCGGACCGTATCTCCAATGTCAAACTTGAATTTTGTCTTCACGGGTTTCAAGATATCCTTATACAGTTCATTCCAAACGACCGATTGATTCTCTTCGGTAACAAGAACGGGTTTAGTCTTTATACTGCGGTGCCACGTGTTGTTGTAACTATGTAACAGATCGCTTAATACGTCTATGTATTTGTGCGTATTATTATGTGTGAAATATTTAAACATTTTCTGTTTTAGAGTTCTGTTGAATCTCTCGACGACAGAGGCTTTTTTCTCGCTCTCTGTTGAAAAATGTGTGATATTCATCGATTTTAGATAAACTTGCAGAGTTTTATTTTTGAATTCTGTACCTTTATCGGTCTGCAAATACTTGCATACGCGGCCTCTGAAAATTTTTCTGAACGCTTCGGTAACTTCTTTTCCGGTTTTATCTTTTAAGGGTATGGCCCAAGCGAACTTTGATAAAACATCGATACAAGTAAGTAAGTACTTGATGCCTTTGTTTTCCTTCTTCAGAGCCTGCATGTCTACCAAATCGGCTTGAAATTGTTCGTTTATACCTCCCACTATCACTCGATTCCTCTGAAAATTCTTCCTCGATGGCTTGTGCAAAGTATATGCTTCGTTACCCTGCAATAATTCTTTGACATCTTTCAAAGTCACGTTTTTACCGACTTCTCTCTGTCGCCTGTGAAACGCGTTGATTCCGCCAAAACTGGCCGGTTCGGAGGGACTTGTATATTTCTCCATATTTTTTCAAAATCGGATATTCTTTTCCTAAATCTTATCGCATCCTCGAGCCAAAACCCTCTTCTATCCTCGCCTCCAACTACGAATATTGATACGTTATCGCTAAAACACACCTGTTTCTTAGCTCTGTTCATTAGCAAATGAGAGTATAATTATATCGTGTGAGAATATATACTAGAAAAAATAACACAGGTTTCTAAATTTTCACATTTTTATTGTATTATAGTTACAAGCATAACCATTGAGGAGACATTATTTGTTCAACGGAATTTTTAAATGCTTCGTTTCCTCTAGGTACTTTTCCAAATTTCTTCTTTCGCAGATTATGTCGTGTTAGTTCCACGATATTTGTTCCCGGGACAACAACGCCATCTTGAACAAGTTCGCCATCCTCATTCCAAAACAGCTGTCTATTGTTCATTTTCAAGGTGTCAACCAGTTCTCTAGCTCTTTTCTTCTGACTCGGAGCGACTTTTCGTATGATCATGTTCTCAAAATCGGGTCTTATATCTTCTTTCTTTTCCCCTAAAATTTTAGTATCCACATTTTCGGCGAGTGCTAGGTACCTTTGCAATACCTGTAAATACTGTTTCGCTTTTTCATCATCTCTCAGACCTTTCTTCTTGAGAACAGTGCTGATATCACCATCTAACTTGCTTAGCTGTTGTTCTACAGCGTTCAAATGTCTATCTGCCGGCACGATGACGTATTTTTTAGCGTGCTCCATTTATGAGGGAAGAGATAACGGATATAGCTGCTGGTAAAAGTAGACTGAGAAAACCGTTACCTCTCTGGACTAAAATACGCCGTTTTTTATATAGTGGGAGATTCTTCTTAGACAGATTTCTCAGACTCCTCTTGTGACGACTGAGCTTAGCTTTCTGAGTTTTCGTGACAGGAACGTTACCTTTTAACACGTTAAGACACACTTCGCAGAGGGCCCGTATGACACTGTTGCTACTTTTCTTTATCAATTCAGTGCGCTTTCTGCCTCTACAGCAGGTTAGCTCTTTAAGAGTTTCTAAATTTTGTTGTGCATACCTCGACATCTTGATCCTCACTGACAGTCGAAACCTCTTTCTCGTATATACATAGCGTATTTGACGGCCTTGATCAGTGCGCAATGGGGGATGATTAAAGCCGTGTTTGAAACAGCGGACTTTAGGATTTGGTAAAGAGGGGGATTGAGGATAACCGATGAGATCGTAACAAGGCTTCCCCATCATCCGCTGTATGAACTTGCACTTATCTTGACCTTTGCAGTAAATAACAGAATACGAATCCGATAACAATGAAAGAATACCGGAAAGTTTGTCATAAGGTATGTCGCCGTCTCTCCAAGAAATATGATGTAGCTTAGACATTACCCATGTAGCAGACGCTCTTTCTTTACTGCTCAGTTCGGACCATTCATAAGGTGGCTGGAAAGTATAGGCCCCGTAACTACTACCAACTAACGAAAAGTAAGCCAGTTCCTTAACTATAAATCCTCTCGAACCACATTGGAAACCTTCAAAGTCTATGACAAGACCCCCTTCCATGATGTGACCACTTTGGCTGCTCGACACGAAATGAATTTATCTGGGTTGGTAAGCGTAATATGTATCATCCTGGAAAAAACCGGTTCTCAGTCTTAATTGTTCTTCCGTATTCGGTTTCAAGTCTATCAACAGGTAGCCGTAAGCGGGTTTGCAGGCATCATTAAAAACCTCTTGAAAAAATGCTTGTCTACCCGGATACATCTGCCTAGCTAAATGTTGAACTTGGCTTCTATCTCTCGGATTTTTGAACAAGACCAGATAATGTGCATTCAAAGATATTTCTCGCATCTGACTACCTTTATGAAAGAAATTTTGAACGATGAATATCACAGAAAGGTTTCTGTGGTGGCTTCCGCGAATAAACAAATTAGTTAATCGCCTGTCATTGCCTAGCTCTGACATCAGATCATCGATAACGAATAGCGTTCGTGAACCGATGTAAGACTCGTAATCTGTAGGTAAACCTTCTACGAATTTGACACCTGAAATCTGTTCATAAAACGATTGATAAATACCATAGAACCAGACAATTTCCGTAGGAAATGGATCAATCATTTTTTCGGCTATGAGTCTCGAAACAAAACGGGTTTTTCCCGAAGAAGTCGGTCCAGACACTATACATCCAAAAGGATGTTTAAGCTTCAACTCCTCCATCGTAAATGACAGATATTTCTGTTTGCATAACATTAAATACCAAAATAACACAAGAACGAGAGAAACAAATCTATAACAAACAATAAAAAATTTATTCATTAGAGTAGAGGTCTTCGCCGTTATTGCGATAATCAGAAAAAAATTAGTACCCATAAGGTAATGTTGTAAAATCAGGCAGAAGAACCCTCTTGTCATATACGATGCCGTATTTCTTCTCTTCTACTCGGGTTGTGACACGCCTCCTTTTCACCTCTCTTGTAATTTTGTATTTGTCTTGAATGACGACCTTCGTGGAGAAATCCATTGACTGTACTAGAGCCTTCATAGTGTCGAAGTTGAGAACTTCCGAATTCTTGAAGTTTAGGGTGAAGCCGCGAATCTTGCAGTACGTTTTACCGTCAGATCTCCTGTAGGCATAGTTTTTGGCTCCACCTGTTGTTATAAAAGTAATAAGAATAAATTTTCCGTTGATAAAATAATGAGAATTTTTGTTGATAAAATAATGGGAATTTTCGTTTATGAAATAATGAGAATTTTCGTTGAAAAATAATAAATTGAAAAAGGTACCTGACACAAATTCGGTAATCACATGACCATCGAGCTCATCTGTAAACTGTCCCAGGAAATCTCCCAATGGCGGGTCATTGTCACCATCGCTAGCATAGATGATTCTAAAATAATAGAAAAATCAAATAAATGAAAAATCAAATAAATGAAAAATCAAATAAAAGAAAATTCAAATATAAAAGAAAAATCAAATAAAAGAAAAATCAAATATAAAAGAAAAATCAAATATAAAAGAAAAATCAAATATAAAAGAAAAATCAAATATAAAAGAAAAATCAAATATAAAAGAAAAATCAAATGCAAGAAATGCTCACATAAAATTAGTTTCATAAAAATTTATAGATACTTACGAGTCCGTGTCAAAATACAACAAGGCATCGCCTAGTTTCTCCATCTCGGAGTATAGCTTCAAGCGAGCCCACGCTGTTGTAAAGGCAGCCAGGAAAACATTGGTCCTGTCGGTCTGGGGTATGAAATCCGACTTGTACTGCCATTCAACTGCAGCAACGTTCTCAGTTGGCAGATACAAGTCCTTGACCTGCAAAAACAAAAATATTTTTTAGTTTGATGAAATCAAATGTGAACATGTTAAATATTTTATGAAGAATCATAGCACATAATAATTATTAAAAAAGTACCTCTATCGCAGGATCATTCATCATCTTATAAAAATCGGAGGCTTTAGTCAAGTACGACAACTGCGACTTATTCTCCTGCATACCCCAGCGACCCCAGAAGCTGAAAAAAAGAATAGTTTGTTTTACTCTATCTTAAAAAAGCAGAATATTTAAAAAATACATAAAGATGTTGAAAAATTGATAGCTACCTATTCAGACATAGCTTCGCCACCTGTCGACGTCCGGGGTTAATATTAATGTTTCCTGGCTCCAACTGGATTCCTTCAACCTGGTCATATTGCTTCACGTATGAGTTTTTCTCCTCATTCGTGACGCAGTTAGACGGCCAACCCGAGGACTCCTGCTTGATTTTCAGGAAGGCGTTTATGTAGGGGGCAAAAAGACCTTCCCGAGATTCTTCGAAATGATAAACCTAGAAAAGAAGTTAAAACATATGACTACACAATATATTGCTAGAGTAATAAAGTGATGAGATTAAAGTGATGAGATTAAAAAAATACCTCGTAAATTTTCATCACGACGTAACCTTTTTCAATTGCCTTCTTGAGCTCTTCTGTAACCCATGTTCCCGTAATACACCTTTCCTCGTCGTTGTGGTGGCATTCGTTAGACAGTGTTTCCACACACGAACGGCATAGGGGAAAAGTCAGCTTTCCGCCGGATCTAGAAAAAATGAAACTCATTAGTACCTGTTATAATGATATGTGAAAACAAATAATAAGAAAAAAAATCATTCCATTTACCTGTATGGGAGTACGGGCAGATATAATCCTCTTGGTGGCTGTACTTTGCACTTTATGATACCAAAATACGACCCCAGCTCCCCAAAGTTCTCCGTAATAATCCGGGGGTGGCCAACCGGATATCTGCAAATGAAAGGAAAATTCATTTAAAAACATTTCATACGTTAGGTCATAATAACTTATAAATAATATTTAAAGTACTTACCTGCAGTATTTATTGACCCACGGGTATAATGACGTGAAGTCAATGTATTTTGCTGTTCCTTGGTAGAACAGCTTGGTGGCATTTGTTCTACCACCATAAAATGCATCTCTGGGTGCCAACCTGTCGACATAGTGGAAATCCATCAAGAAACTTTTCAGACCCCCGTCCGTTTTCTTCATGGCATTGAAGTCATGCTCCCACATGACTTCAAGCCTGTACCCGCCTTGACGGATTTTCTGCTCTTGTTCTGATGTTTTCTTGTGGAGTTCCCACATGTATGTCTGCGTGCTAGGATTCACCAGGTCCCTATCGAAGCACTGCGGGCAGCCGTGCCAATAGCATCCTGAAAAGAAAAAAGAGAAACATGAAAAAAAAAAATAATAATTAGAGAAAAAAGTTTTGAAAATAAAATCCGAAAAGTAATTACCGTGAAACAGATACACCGTGTTTGTTTCGGTACAGAAACCGTCCACACTGAGACCAAGCACTCTTTTTTCTCCAGTCCCGTTTCTGGAATGGTGAATTTTTAGGTTGTTCTTCTCACCCAGGTATGACAACCATTCGATACTAAGGCGGCTGCTGTTGGTTTGATTCACGTAACCGTTGACGGGCACCATCCCAATTGACCCCACCTCAATGTACTTCGACCTGTACGTTGCCATACAGGCCGAGGCTATGGTGAGGTATTGGAATGGGTCGACACCGGTTAGCTCCAGGAATTCCTCACGAAACTGCAAGCAGCACCGTCGAAGAATATCGACGTCTGACCTAAAAAAAATAAAAAATTTTAAGTACAGTGAAGAAATAATAGAACAATAAATAAAACGTATTATAATATAGAAAAGGACTTACTTGCAGTATTCGTACATTTCGTGTTTGAACACGAATTTCCCGTTTTTTCTCTGCTCATACCAGCCATCGAATTTCGCCTTCATATCGGCGTTGAATGTTTCCGGGTTATAGAACGCTTTCTCCGGAAGGGCTCCATCGTAATCCTGATTTTCTGGTCTGTTGAGGAGATGAGGAAAGAAACCTTTCTTCAACTCTTCTAGACCGAAAGTCTTTGGTAGTTTGGCCAAAGCCATCGGGAGAAAGTTGAGGCTGTCTATAACCCGGATTTTTAGGGTGTCCAGCCGCAAAGCCATAATCTTTGATCCGCACGGCACAACTGAAGGTTTTACTCCTTGCTCTAGGAGATATCTACAAAGGAAAAAAAACAACACATAAAAAAAACAGTAACGTGGTATTTATGTAAACATTTTCGAATAGTGGTAAAAAACTTACTTGAGCAGGAACTGGCCATCGAATCCCTTCATGTTGTGGGCGATTGCGGTGTATCCTCTGTGTTCCTTGCGGAACAGCCATGCGCAGAACTCGTTGATGGTGTTGTAGCCACTGAAGACCATCTCTTCGCCGTCCGCATATTGAGCAACTGCAAAGTTGACAATATGCTCCCCCGTTGACTGGTCTGTCTCAAAATCGAAGAAGATGAGCTTGTCGGTGGGGGCCTTCACCGTCTTCTTCTTGAGAGAGCATAGGTGTTGTTCGTCATGATGGAAAACTTTGCAGTTGCTGCAATATTTTTCCCCGCAGACGTGCTTGACACGAGGCCGCTCTTTCTCGACGAGAAACCTCTTGCAGGACGGGCACTCGTAGAATTGTTGGCAGAAAGTTTTGCTCTTGCCTTCAAGACTCTTGTGCCTTGCGTAGCAGTCGGCGGATCTACATGTCCTGTGGCAATCCCTGCATAATTGTGGGTCTACGGGGATGCATGCTTCGCTGAAGCAGGTATTGCATCTCGTAGCACATTTGTGTTTTTGAACGTGATCATAAGCTTTGTCGCAGTCCGGACAGTAGAATTTCGATGCGTGAAAGCCCTTGGGAGATGTTATCAGGTCGTAGTGCCCGCCATGAAGCAACAAAAATATTTTTTTGTCCTTCTTGGCCGTCTTGAACACCACCTACATAAAAAAAGACATAAGTAAGAAATTATATAAGAACATATATTACATTGTATAGTATAATATTAGTATAATTCTCGGTGATGATAAATTACCTGGTAAAATTCTTCGGAGGACTTGACAAATATTTGCACGTCCAGGACCTCGGCAAATTTGGCGATTGCATCAAAACCACAAGGACCTTCGGGTACTCCGGCTTCTCTATACAGATCCAAAGCCATTTCCCTCTGTATATTCTTACGGCCGTCTTTCACCATCGAGAGCTTCGGATGTTTGTCTAGGACAGCTTTGCCTATAACTATTGCCCTGGCACAACAGAGTCCGTCTTCGGGCGTACGTATGATTGACATCTTTGTCAACCGGTCAGACGATATATTGACGATCTTTTGTCGGCCTCCTCCTCGTGGTAATCTGACTGTGATAACGTCAAACCTTAGAGAAGGGTCGTCCAGAGGTATGGAGTTTTTACTCTGCAGCACTTTCATTATTACTGCCAGCAGCGACTCAATCGTGAGCGAAGCCACTGGAACAAGTGATGTAGAGATTGGCCGGTCCAAATTGTCGGATGTCATGACGATTCTGAAAAAGGAGAAAATAATCAATTATTCCAAATAATTCGTCACTTTGAATATCCAGTCCCTAAATATCCAACAAATACATACCGTATTCGGTCCTCGGGGTGCAACCCGCTAGTTGTCTCGTCTATCAGTTGCCTCAACAACGCTCGCAAAAATGCCACAGCAGCTATTAAACGAGTTGACGGGTCCACCAACTCCTCCGTTCGTATTCGAGCTGTGAAGGTGATCTGTTCCGCATTAAAGCGGACATTTTTCTTGCGGGACTTTTCCTGCAACACGTATGGTTTCGTGTTCTGTAAGAGAAAAAACGAAAATGAGTATTGTGGGGAAACAGTAAAATAATCAAAAATAAACAAACTCTATTTCAAGAAAACTTACTGCATTTTGTCTCGATGTACCCTCGCCAGGGTCCCTTACTTGACCTATCTGATCCTCGGGTTCCTGTTAGAGAGAGAATAAATGTTAGAATATGTGAAGAGAGAAAACAAGTGTTTTTTGTATATAACAGTCAAATAATCAGTAATAAACATGTTCTATTTCAAGAAAACTTACAGTATTTTGTCTCGATGTACCCTCGCCAGGATCCTTTCCTTGACCTATCTGATCCACGGTGTCCTGTTAGAGAGAGAATAAATGTTAGAATATACGAGGAAAACAAGTGAATTGTAGAAAACAGCCATAAGACAACTGAAACTAACCTTCTCAGCTTGGTTCATATCTATTTCTTCCAAGAACGGGTTTTCGATGAGTATCAGTTCTGCCTCGTCCATGGTAAAATCAGATCCGAACAGATTAGAATTCTAGAAAAAATACAGTATTATCATCAGTATAAAAATCAGTGTTAAATACTAGGTGAATCTTTTAAATATATGAATTAAATAAAGTTACCTCGTCCCAATCGATAACATCAGGCAATGAATTGTTGTCAAAAACAGATTCCACGTCGAAAACATTCTGGAAAAAAAACATAAATTTAATACGCTACATTAAAACACGATATCTGCACATTTAGAATTGATGAATATATAGGTACTTACATTACGATTTTCCATCTTGCTCCGAGTCGAAAAGAATGATGAAGTCGATGAGAGAAAGCGAACAAGCTAGAACGGTGAAGAAAAAGCTAATGGTATCTGTCTCTCACAGACCGCGCTATTTATATGGTAGGTCCGGAAGTAAATAGGGGTCTGTAGAGATAAGACACCGGAAGTATCTTAATGAACAACAGATGTCACTTAATAAACACCTGAATAGAGATAAGGCACCGGAAGTATCTTAATAGAAAACAGATGTCACTTAATAAACACCGGATGTCGTCATTCTGTAGAGATAAACAGCGTAGGTCACCTAATACACAACAGAGGTCACTTGATAAACACCGGAAGTCGGTTAATTAACAGCAGATGTCAATAAACACCGGATGTCGGCATTCTGTAGAGATAAACAGCGTAGGTCACCTAATAGACAACAGAGGTCACTTGATAAACACCGGCAGTCGCTTAATGAACAACAGATGTCACTTAATAAACACCGGATGTCGGCATTCTGTAGAGATAAACAGCGTAGGTCACCTAATAGACAACAGAGGTCACTTGATAAACACCGGCAGTCTCTTAATCGAAAGCAGATGTCACTTAATGACCGGATGTCGGCATTCTGTAGAGATAAACAGCGTAGGTCACCTAATAGACAACAGAAGTCACTTGATAAACACCGGAAGTCACTTAATTAACAGCAGATGTCACTTAATGACCGGAAAAGAGATAATTTGTAATTATACATCTCGTACTATAGTAGATACCTCGTACTATATCTCAACACCGGAAGTCATTTAATTAACAACAGCTGCCACTTAACACCGGAAAAGAGATAAGACACCTCGTACTATATCTCAACACCGGAAGTGTGACGTCACTTCCGGCGGTGGAGTGGGGCCCATACTACTCGTACCGGATTAGCGAGAGTCTACTGCAGGGGTCTTCAACCTTTCAGGCATAGCAGGCCATATTGAAACATTTTATAAAGTACGCGGGCCACAATGTTATACAGTGGCATTTTTCGTTATTAAACGAAACGGGGGGGGGGCATAATATAGAAGATTTTTATTCACTCTGAATACAAATAATGCAAAGGCAAAGGCCACAACAGGCAGAGTGCCCAACGAGGTGGCTGAAAGAGAAAATAATAATAATCAATATAATAATAGTAAAAATAAAATAGAATAAACAAATAAAAATAATAATTTCTAAAAAAATTTTTTTTAATAATTTCTTTCATTGACAATAATTTTAATTCATTCTGAAATAATTTCTTCCATTAAAAATATAATTCTTATATTTACTCCGATATAATTTCTTCCCTCTATTCCCTCTATTGAAGAAATGTTTTTCTATTAAATATTATCAGTATCTTTATATCAAATCAAATATATTATATTTGAGATATTATCAAATCTTTATTAATCAGTAATATTAAATTATTAAAACTATGACGGATCTCCATTTTTGCCGTGTGGCTGAAGGCACCAGGACGGACATCTTAGATTACTAAAAATATGATGCAGAATTTTACTGTGATTTTTTTTTTTTTTAATGGGAGTGTGATTATTTTTCATCTAGTACCAGAGAATATCATTATATTTCCTTATCTTATTTTTGTGTTTATGGTTTTGGTGATGCAAAAATAAAAAAAAAGTTATGATTTTTGATAATATTGTTCATTTTAGTGAACCATCTCGTTCTTATTAGGGCCAAAAGGGTGCAGTGGTGGATAAACGCAAATTTGTGGGTGGGGGCGGTGGTTGTGACCATGTGTTCAATTTTTCAGGACGGTTCTGATTTCTTTTGGAAAAAATTCTGAATTTTCCCCTTTTTTTAAGCAAATTTATTTTCTTGGTTTGTTATTCAGTCAAAAACGTAGAAAACATTTTTCTTTCCATTTAATTTTTCTGATCTCGGGGGGGGGGGGGGGGGGGACAGCCCCTACCTTTAATCCGTCCCTGATAGGGGGGCCTCCAGATCAGGTTGCGCCTGGGGCCTCCCAAAATCATGATCCGCCACTGTGCGATATGTGCGAAACAGAAAAAAGTGAATCAAATTCGCGAGGTTCGAGGAAATATTTACTGCAACGCGACAGTATGTACAGAGCATGCGCAATACATATATACAGAATATATGCAATACAATATAAACAGGGCATGTGCAAAAGCGACAACATGTGCTAGAATACACAGACATGTGCAAAAACCAAAATAGCAGAACGGAGACACAGAAATGCAATGCTGGTCACTGCAGGAAGCGATCATGAAATCAAATACGTTGCGATATGTGCGACACAGAGAAGAATATTAATATTGCGGTGTTCGTGATAATATTTGCTGCAGCGAGACAGCATAATTATGGAACATATATACACTGGTGAAATAAATTAAGAGAATTTGCATATTTTATCGAATTTCATGAAAAGAACTGAACTGAACCACTGCTTCTGGACAAAAATGCAAATCTTGTACGTCAAATACGTAAGCGTACACGTGTGTGTAGACGGAGCCAGTAGAGAAACAGGCTTTATAAGCGCGCGTAAGTTAAGACGCATTTCGTTCGCTAGCACGCCTCGGCGAATTTCTTGGTGTTATTTTGCAGCAATCGGTTAATTTCAAATTGTAACAGTAAAAATGAGTAACCACCAACGTTTAGATGATGGAATGAGGTGGCGAATTGTGGGGAGGCTGAAGCAGGCCAATCTCAAGTCCAAATTTGTAGAGAGTTCAATTTAACGCCCAGCGACGTGTGTAACTTATGGAAACAGTTCCAGGATACCGGATCCATCGAGAGAAAGCCTGGGCAAGGTCGTCCAAGAGCCACGACGGCCAGAGAAGATCGCCATTTGTCGATTATAGCGAGGCGTAACAGGAGTGCTACAGCTTCTCAGTTCTCTCGTGACTTGTATGCAGCCACAGGAACCCGTGTATCAAGGGTGACTGTTTCCAAAAGACTTCATGAGAGAGAGGGTTGTTTGCAAGAAGACCTGCTGTTTGCGTCCCGCTCACTTCTACGGACAGGAGAATCCGTTTATCATGGTACAGAGAGCATAGAGATTGGAGTATGGATCAATGGGTGACCGCTCTCTTCACTGATAAGTCCCGGTTCAGCCTAAACACCGACTCTCGCCGTACGTTCATATGGAGAGAACCAGGGACCCTCTACCTACCCTCCAATGTCCGCGAAATCAACCATTATGGCGGAGGAGGTTTAATGGTCTGGGCAGGCATCATGTTGGATGGCCGCACACCTCTCCATATCTTTGAAAGAGGCACTGTGACTGGTGTGAGGTATAGGGATGAGGTCTTGGAGCCCCATGTTCGCCTTTTCAGGGGTGCAGTTGGCCCTGAGTTCATGTTAATGGACGATAACGCGAGGCCACATAGAGCTATTCTGCTCGACGATTTTCTAGAGAGTGAGCATATTCGCCGGATGGATTGGTAAGCCAGATCTCCAGACTTTAACCCTATAGCGCATGTCTGGGACGCTCTGGGGAGGGCAATTGCAACTCGCAACCCCCCTCCGGGAACCATCCAGAGAATGAAAACAGCGTTGCTGAACGAGTGGGACCAATTGCCACAGGAAATGATAAACTGCCTTATTTCAAGTATAAAATCACGCTGCGAGACCCGTATATCTGTAAGAGGGGACCATACCCCCTATTAACCCATTTTTTTGTTTATTCTGCAACCGCTATTTCATACCTTCCGACTCCAACGAGTGTTACGCACGATCATGCGTGTGTATTACAATTATTGAATGGTTATTTGTTTTGTATTGTATCAATGTATGTACATATCAAATTTCATTAAAATCGGTACAGTAGTTCTAGAGATAATCGACCAAGTCTGCAAATTCTCTTAATTTCTTACACTAGTGTATATATATGCGCCCTCGAGCGCAAAAGTCGTTCGCTTTGTGCACCGCAACGGGGCACAACGTTGGGCGGAACACCACGGTGTAGCGGCCAGGAGTCTTTAATCCTCAGGGTTTGACGAGTCATCCTATGTGGAGGCAGCCCTGCGCCGCCTTCTCGGTTGTGGTAACGCTTGTTTTGGAATGAAGTCGTCCTCGTTTGTTTCAATTAGATTCATCAGTCTTGCGATTTTTTGTGTTCTCTCCGGTCTCTTCAGGAGCTCCACTCTCCATAGTGGAATGTTGGGCTCTGCTGGCGCCCCGAAGTGCAGTTTCACTGTGAGCGGGAATCTCGTGGCGTAGTGGATCGGCGTTCCCGTTTGCTCACACTTGCATTTGTCACTTCCTCTCAGTATGAATCTCTTGAGGTAGGAGGGGAAAGGGCCGTGTTCCGTAAAGTACAGTACCATTCCCCTCGTCCAGTGCTTGTTTTTTAGCTTCAGCCTTGGAATTATCTGGTGAATTTTCCTACCGGTTTTGGTTTCGCTGTCCCATTTCTGCTGCCATTTCTTGATCATCAATTGTGTGGATTTATTCTTAACCCACGATGCTGGGTAAGGAAGGTGGCAGTCGATGCTCTCTTTCTTGGTAGCCTGTTTAGCCGCGGCGTCTACCTTCTTGTTCCCAAAATTTCCTTCGTGAGCTTCACAAATTCGAAAGAAAGTCAGAAAAGAAGTCGAAATAGTCTCATTCTTTTAATGTCGGGGTGCAAGAATTTTCATACACAGAAATTTTGTTGCTCATCTTCAAGAAGCATTTCAAATTGACACAAATTGTTTGAATTGACATGATTTTCTCTCGAATTTTTTTTTTCTGCAAAAATATTTTCAATTTTTCATCATCTTGGAGGGAGCACGGACTCCCTGTTCCCCCCCCCCCCCCACACACACACACTTCTGATCCCAAAGACGGGGGCGTGAAGCAAAAGTTTTAGTTCGTATTTAAACTCATAGACGGCAGCACGAGACCGAACGTTTTGGGTTACTTTTGAGAAGGCTAAACGCACGTGAAAGGAAGCAGTGTAGCATGCACGTATAGAACGCATGTAACATGCGAGAAATTAAAAGCTTTCATAGCTAATTAGAGACGAACAATTATTATATTTTTAACAGTTTCCATTTCAAGAGCTCGCAAGTTTTATTTGATCATATTTTTTTTAGAAAAATAATTTAAACAGAGACTCACCTACGCGCAGGGCCGTCTTAAGAGTATCATGAGCCCTCGGGCTAGAACCCCTTAAGTATATGAAGGCGTCTTACCCCGGGCCAAGTGGTTTTTCGGAGACCCTACCTGGTAATCCTAGAAAATTTCACCCCACTCTTCTCTTGAGGCCCCCGGGCCGTGCCCGGGTGGGCCCATGCTTTAAGACGGCACTGCACCTACGTCTTATGGAGTTTTCCTTTCTAATCTCACCACGCCGCTCATGTGTGTTTGGAATCATAGCTGCCGGTTGTGACGTCAGCGCTAATGTTCCCGGGGCTAAGACGCCTTCATATACGTATTAAGTAGGCTGACCATATTTCCTCGAGAGAAATACGGGACATCGGGATTCCAAATACGGGAAAATACGGGACATCGCCAATTATCGCCAAAAATGACGCCAAAACTGGGCAAAGTTGCCAAATATTGTTAAAATTACGGTAAAATCACAATGGCGGGAAATGAAGCGTTACTGCAAATTGCAGAGGATTAAAATGAATTTCACGAAAACAACGTTCACCAAGACAAATGTGGGAGGTAAATATTCTCATTTATAGTTATAATTATCATAATATAGTTTATTAGTTGAAAAATAATTTCAATCTTTGACTTCAATAAAGAATAAAAATTCAAGTAAGCGTTGTGTAAAATACGGGAAAAACCGGGACACTTTTGCGAAAAAGTCGGGACGACCAAAAATACAGAAAATACCGGGACTGTCCCGGGAAATACGGGACGTATGGTCACCCTAGTATTAAGGAGTTCTACCCGGGGCTAAGGCGACTTGATAAAGACCCTTATTCTAGTGGCTATACCCGGGGCTAACGAGAAAGAGAGCTACTAAACTTCTCTTTCTCGTTAGACCCGTAATGCTCCCCATTGTGGCTGGAAAATTTTCAATGATCTGACAACCCTGCTTCCAGTCACAGCTGCAAATAGGGTTATATGGTCACGAACGTTGGAAGACAAACACTACCAGATCCTCGCTTTACTTGGCAACGGCGTCCTTTCAGTCTTGTGTTTACAATGAGAACCCTTTAAATTGAAAAGACAAAAAATCACGTTCATATTTGTATTCACGTAATAAGTACGTACGCCGTAAACTTACGTTATACGTAAAACGAATTATGTTCGATAATCAGATTCTGAGAGTGAATAGTTTGGAACAAATCGGTTACACAAAATTTCAATCTTGTCATTTCCGTAAACACAAGGGCTGTAAAAATGAATAAATATCTCAAATTAAAGCAACTTGATCGTGCTTTGAGAATTTCATTTTATAAAAAAAATCTTTAAATGAAATACATTAAATTTCGACTGCCACAAATATTTGAGAATAATTAATTTGCTCGAGGGGGCAGCAAAAAAGTGTCCATTATCCAATTCATTTATGTAAGATATAACTGTACTTTCACCAAACACATTTAGTAATTATATCGAAATGTATTGAATGCTATTGCTATACCAATTTCCTCCAGTTGGTATTTGTATTAAATATAAATGATTACAAAAATTATTTATTTGTAAATTTGTGTAATTTTCATTTGTTTTTTTATGGATGCTTTCTTAAACATCTTATACGAAATATTCAGGTTGATTTAGAGGATGAAAAATGCGATTTCTAAACTTTAGCAGCTGCATTTTCTTCTAACATGTCCGTAGCTTTTGCAAATAATAGAAACCTCTGGTGTTTCTATATTCATTTTCGTCCTTTTGATGAGAAGATTCAATATATTTTGACTGCTTCGTAAGTAAACCATAATTTTTCCTTTATAGAGTTTAACCAGCATATGAATCTCATTTGGACATGAAAAATGTTGCGAAGTTACCCTGATATTCCAAAATAAATAAACAGTGATGCAAGAAAGGCACGAATCTCCAAAATATTTTCACCAGACAAGTGACTGGGATTATATTACCCTAGCTTTTAAAAATTCCATCTGTAGGGAAGCTGATTACTGCACATACACTTTTATATTTCTTAAGTAGTAACATATGCATCTGACATTGCCATTGGCAAGTGCTAATAAAGTTATCTAAGATTCAGTAAAGCAGCCCACAGAAAGACCAAAGTGTGTGTGTTCAACTGGTAACAAAACCATTGCCTCTAGCTTGAAGCCGCAAAAAAAAGTTTTGTTGATTGCAATTTTTCAAGTTGACTAAGCGTTGTATTCTGTGAAAGATCAATAAACCACAGAATAAGGAAATGGTGGAGAAAGTTAAGAGAGAATTTGCTGGAAATTTGAGGAAAGAGACATTTTGCACATATCTTAATTGAACTTCAAATTATCCGAAACATCTTTGTCTCCAGCCGCCCCAATAGCTTACATTCTTGTTTCTGGTATTACGGTCAAAGGCCCTGTCTATTTTCTCAAGGTTTCTGAGCATTTTCGTTGTCAAGGTATGACTCAAAAGCGTGATGTCATGTGAATTTTTACTTTGTTAAATTTTGGGGTCTTAACTAAAGTCTATGCTGCCACCCCTTACAACCTTCCTCATGGGTGCACCACACCCCTTGCACCCTCGCTTAAGCCGCCCCTGCTTGTAATGATGAACAAGCGTGTGAAGAAAGGCAAAGGATGAATTCAGGACCCTTTCCTGGTCTGGTGTCTGGGGCTCTGGACTTGCCTGTTTCCCCTTATTTATATGTCACCCAGAGCCCTGAAAGCAGAATGTTTTACATTCTGCAACAAGCTCACAGTTGACTGGAAATGTTGTGCAGTAAAAAAATTCTCATAATACTGTTTTCTACGCAGCATTGGCGGAGATACAGCCCCCCCCCCCCCGGTATCTCCACCCCGCTGCGTAGAAAGGTAAACCCTACTGATCTAATGTATTTGCGTTTATATGAATTGACATCATCGTCATCATGTCCCACAGACTTTCAAGTCTATCTCCGCTTATGCTACGTAGAAGAGTTATTTGCTTAATATTCGTACCAAGGTTATTCTGCAACAGCACTGATTGTTCGTACATCACAGTTTTCAGCATATTTTGCTTTGGGCCCCACAGCTCCCTTGCCCTAGTCAACTTCTATTCATAACTCCCAAGAATAGTCTAACAAAGAACACTTCAAAGTATCAAACATCAATATCATTAGCTCACTACGATGTGCCCTTAACAAAGGTTGGTGATGCCCTTAGGAGTCTGCTAAATAACACTGAATGTCTATTTTGTAATATCAAACTAAAAGAAACTTTATGATAAATATGTGGGAAGAATGTTTATTTGACCAAAATTTTAATGTTTAGGCCCTATATAGAATTATGAAATGGTTATTATGCCAAGGAACACAAAAGCAAATCAAGAGGAATATGAAATCAGTACCAGAGTATACTATGATAAACTGTCAAGTGAAATGTAATTAAATTTAATATAAAAGTAATACAGCCCAACTTCAATGATTGGCACATTTTTACTATTCCACTCTCAGGTCCAGAACAAAGTGTAATTTCTTTCAATGTTTTTCTTATTTATGAACTTGTAATTTTATGCACTAATTGTTGAATTCTGAGTTTGTAAAAAATTAACGTCGACTGCACATTGATTTTTATCCACCTATGTGTTTATACCTCTGTTATACACCAATGTTCTGAGAATGTGCATTCCTGTTACGTGTACGCACCTATGCATTGGTTTTGGCTGTACTTTCTGTGTGTTTCTATTTTAATATAGTTCAAATTTGATAACATGTATTTTTAGTATTTATTTTTTACATCACTTGTTGATACATGCATGTATTAAATTCTTATGACTTGCATATTTCAGAAGCATTTGAGATGACATCGAATATTCATCCTATCAACATGAAATGGGATCCACAAAATTTAGAAATTCGTACTCGTTCAGTTGAAAAGACACTTGAGCCTTTGATAAAAGAGGTAACAAACTTACATCTTTAAAGTTCGATTCAAGCATGTACAGTTGAAATAAGTTCATATGTTGAAATGTATAATAAAGCACACATCATCTTCTGTATGAAATTATACTGAAGTACAGTTACACCCATTTATAACAGTCAGGAAAAACAGCAAAACTATTCGTTGTACACAAACTTTGTTATATCCATACCAGATTTGAAAAATTATGCATTTAGGCAAAATAAAACATTTTACATGCATGATACACATCTTTCAATAATCTAGGCATTCTTAAAATGAATAGATTACAATAATAAATAAAGATTAAAACTTAAACTTCCACGTAATTGAATACATCATCGAAAATATGTGTCAAACCTTGTCTTCCTTCCCCCCACCGATGCGATTGTAGGCATTAAACATTTTGCGTTTAAATAATTACTGCCAAATACACATGCAAAATGTAAAACCTTTTCTTTTAGTAAAACACCAGTAAATTTTTTCCATTAGTGAACATTGAAGCAAGTACAAGTACAGTAGAACCTTGATTATCTGAACACATCGGGACCGAAGGGTGTTCGGAAAAGTGAAAAGTTTGGTAAATTGATTTCAAAACTAATTTGATAACGCAAAGGAATAAATTGAAATTTGGACAAATGATACCCCCCCCCCCCCACCACCCGGCAAAACCTCGATAAGAAATTTTTGGTGGCAAGAAGATGCATTCCTCCCTCTCATTAACGCACACCCATAGAATTAAGATGAATTTGTGAGACAAAAAAAAGATGGAAACAAAACCTGCTCCTATTCACTTTTTTTTGCTTGTCAATCATTTATAACTACATAAACTACACCCGGATCCTCCCCTACTTACATCTATAGCTCACAGATACAGTATGTACAATTGTTTGGAAGTACATTAGAGTTGGGAGATAAGAGGATTCAAGTTCCAAGAAAATATCAACTGTTGAGCATTATTGACTGTAGAAAACTTAAAATGAGAGGTTGGGGAGGTGTTCGGTTGACCAAGTTGTTTGGAAAATTAATGTTCAGATAAATGAGGTTCTACTGTAGTTCCTTTCTACCAATTTATGTACTCTGTCTCGAAAATCCTTTTATCTAATCTTTATAATCATTATATCACAAAGGCAGTGCCCGAATGAGCTTATGCATTAAGATAGCTCTGAATCTACCCCTGTGTTATAGAAAACCGGGCTCTGATGATCTGGTAGCTGGTGCAGCAAAACTTTTGAAACCCCAGGATACAGATATACACAGTCATTTTCAGGGCTGTTCCTAGAAATTATGCCATCTGAGGAGAATAATATTTTGCTACCCTTAAGATACGACTATCTGAAAAGAGTTTTCTTTCTTCACCTGTAGTTCGATACACACATCGATACAGTAGTTCCCAAAGTGTTGGTCATGACCCCCCCCCAGGAGGGGGGTGGTAACGACGTAACGTTGATGATTTTAAAAAATATATGTGAATTTTCTATATATAGAAACATTCTGATGAGAGTAAATATATCAAATCTCTTCTTCGAAAAGGAGTGGGGGGGCTCCCATAGTTTGTGTACCTGTTTGCTTTTTTTTTCCTATGGGTTTTGGAAAAATGTCTGCCCTTCAAAGGATTAATTGAGCTATTTAGGACATAGATATCATATAACACATTAAAAAATTATACATCAAATTTACTGAAACTAATTTGAAGAAAAATCTTATTCAATCAAGTATCACAAATGTGCTTTTGTGCACTTTTATATATGAGAAAACATGAAAATTAATAAATTAGTATTTATTCTGAATCCGAAGATGAAATTTGCTTATTGAAAATCCAAGAATCACTCCTCATTTCATTGTTTTTAAAATCGCAATTCTCCGCGTTACGTTGCTTACATGTTATGTTGCATGGCATAAAGATAAGTTTTTCCTACCTTTTTATTTATACATTGCTCCAAAATTTTCTAGTGAAGTATCCCTGATTTCATATGTTTCTGACCAGAGGCGAATGTAGGAGAGAACATGTGCCCTCCAGAAGACAATCAAAAATTAAAAATATTAAAAGAAAATACCTTTATATTGTATGTTAGCCTTATCTATTTCTGTTAATTTAAAATGCTTTTTGAAGGTTACTAGCTCAAAATATCTCAGAGAGATTCCTTGTGCTTCCCAAACCCAATGTGTCCCCTTTAACAAAGACTGATCTTGTGTACGCCAATGCTCGTGACCAGGGTGCAGGATATTGTAATGTGGTAGGTTTTCTCATGGTGCATCTTGGGTAACTCAAATTCTACCACAATTCATTGTACCGCTGGATCAATGTTTGGTGCAGCATAATGTTGATGGTCCTTGCACCAATAAAAAACAAACTCCAACCCAATACTAAGGTGTCTGTGCACCCTCGAATTGTTGATGGCGCATAACACAGCAAATCGATCAGAAAAATATTATACTTTTGGTGAAATGCTGTTGCACACTCTCCAAAACATCCTTGACCACACATTCTACAATCAAAAATGTTTATTGCATTTTTCACTGATACTTTTCCCTAATTCCTTTGGAGCACCTTCTGCTGTATTTTCGTCACCTGAGTACATTGGCAAAGGGGGTTTTTTGGGGTTCTAACCCCCACAAGCCAAGATTGTAGTTTTATTTTGCAGGGTAAAAAAGTAAAACCCCCTTAGAAGAAAAAAAATCTGAAAAACCCCTTCAAAAAAATTTGGTGTACGCCTATGCCTGAGTAGGTCATATATTCAGCAATAATTTTGGTATCGCAGTCAAGGTGCTGCAAGTTTGTTGTGGACTTGTCCATTATCACAAAATCATAAAATGAAATTTCTAGCTTCAAGTGTTTTTCAGTAATGCTTCAATGTTCTGAAATTCTATCTTCAGACTTGTTCTGAGAATTGTATAAATTCGTGTGAAAGATCTGATCCTTCATCACTGAGATGACTGGTTTCACACCCAGGATTTTCTCGATGAAATTTTTTGAATTGTCAGTTGACTGACTTTTTGCTATACTGAACAAGCCATCCACCCCCTTTCAACCATAGTATCCGCCTATGATTGAGAAGATCCATCAACACAATGGGCTGTAATATGAATACTTCTTTTTTTTTTTATCAGTTTCTTTCACCCCTGTAGCCAGATTTGTACGAAAGAAAAAAAATTTCAGTGTTTTATTTTTACTATCATTGGACTTGGCCTTCCAGATAGAGAGTTTTTCAAAAATTACTTCGAGACAGAGAGGTAAAAATGCATTGATTTAGTACGATAAATACAAGAATGTTTTAATTTTTTGTGATATAGAGTTTTTTAAGAAACAGAGTTTTCAAGAAAGACAGGATCGATTGCATATGATATTAGTTAATATTTTATAAACAATAATATTGGTTAAATTATCAAGTTTGCCTCAAAATGTTAACAGTTGTTATTTATGTGTTGTAAAACAACACAACTGTGTTAGTAAAATTCGCAAAGTATATCCATCCTACTCTTTCTATGATTATAGTAAAAACAATATAAAAGCCAAGGATGGCTGCATTTTGCTAATTTTAGTAACATTGTTTTACCTCACACAAATATCAACTGTTGCAATTTCAGGGCCAACTTGATAATTTAACTAATATTATTGCTTATAAAATATCAACTAATATTATGCCATATAGTTTTTTTATACGGCACATCAATCAAAGTCCTGTTGCTAATTTTAACTGAAGAATTGTAACCGTTTTATTTGATAGGTGGCGCAAGGGGTTCTAGTTCATTGATGTCTTTCTCACATGTAATACAATATTATACTGTATAATTGTTTTCAATATTTTCTAGGAGGCATATTTTTGCAAATGAAATTTTATTTTATCCGTTTATTGGTTACGGACAAAAGTGTCTAAGAAAGGCATCATTTTTTCATGGTGAAAAATTTTACAAAATATGGATGTTTAAAGTCTGAGAATGACCAAGAATGCTTCTGTGTACATAGTTTTGCTGCACAGAAAAAATCCTCCATATTGTATAAGGTTACATATTATTTTGTCATTCCGCACAGATATCTAAATCCTGTGAGCAGAGAATTAGTCTGTGCAGGTGAAATAATAGGCAATGTGTCCCCTATTTGGGGAAAAAAGTTAAAGGGCACGTTTCATGTAAGAATGAAATTTTTCCTTTTTAATCGTGAGTAACTCGTGCTCATCATGCCCTCCCCCCCCCCCCAATCTGTGAGCTAGGCTCCTCAAGACAGAGATCTTTGGTGGGGCATCCTATATGTAAATTAAGAGGTGCTGCCTAGATCCTCTTTCATTTTGCCCTGGGGCTATGATGTTGTTGGGACTGCAGTAGCGACACACTTTTCTTGGGATTAAATATTCAAAAATTTGTTTGAGTTCTGTAGAGCAGCTTTATTATCATCAAGGGTTCTGTGAGAAACTAGTTGGAAAATCCTGATATAGAGAACAGATATAGGTATATATAAAGAAATGGGCAGTCAGAACATTCTGGAGCCAAAGCAGCACCACACTAGAGAGACTTCTAGTATGGTGTTGGCTGAAAGAGGCAGTTGTTGGAAGATGGACATGGAATCCCACTCAATTAACTTATGCTGGGTGATTCATCTAAAGAAAGGATTCAATTGAAAAAATGTTGATAAAGAGTGAAAATATCCTTAACAAAAAAAAGGAACCTAATTTTTTTCAGGAATCAGCTTCTCTAGAGATAGATGACACTTTCTGAAAATGCAAGAGAGGGGGTATATTGAGATGAATTAAGTATTGAATAGTAAAGAGTTGAATAGCATTTCAGCACTGCGAAGTATTGATTTACGTGCACTTATTTATTCACTCGTGCTTTCCCCTTCAAAATTATTTTGATTTGCAAAAATTCGCAAGAGTGAAAATATCATCATAATAAATGTTTAAAAAAAATGCTGCTCTTGTAATCATGCAGCCAAAGGCGGCAGCCTCATGCCTGGCGCCAACCCTGGTCATTTTGTATATGGGGCATTCTAACAAAATAAATGTCAATGTAAATGAAGGACTGTACGGTCTTGTTCATTGCATACGAACTCCATAGAGAGATCGAGATATTCATTTCCTCTGTAGTCTAGTAGTCTAGGGCATTCACTCAGAAAGTGAAAGCATGTGGGTTCGATTCCCCCGCAGGGGCAGTTGAATTTTCTCTCTTTCCAAAATATATCTTCGCATCAGCCAGCTGTTAAAAACCTTTGTATGGATAGCAGAGAGTGGCATCATCCTTGGAGCGATACATTTGTCTGCAATTTTCAGTCAGAAAGTGCTAAACGGCTTTTATATTAAAATTTCACATAATTTTGTTATGATCATTAAGATTACTATTATCTTTTTTGCATTTTAAAGGTGACTACTCTCATGAATACAAAATCTCCATCTAAGTTGCCGAAGGGAAAATCTATGAAAGGAAGAGTTTTAGCCATTGCTGTTCAAAAAGCGGTGGAAAATTTTGTTCAAAATGGTGAAGCAATAGCTAGTGAAAATCCAGATATAAATCATGAAATGATGGCTGCAGTAGATGAAGTGAAAAAAACAGGTATATATTTTAATAGTAGGTGTTATTATTAAAATGCAAATGTAAATGATTATACTTATGTAACTTATATTTGTAAATATGAGGTAAACATATGTATTTACACAAGTTGTATGTTGACAAATATAAGTTACATTAGTAACTTATATATTTGTCATTTTATAGATATACACACCTCAGGTTTATTTAAATGTCTTCTATTTCACCAACAAGAATGGAATTTTGCTTATTTGTAATTTACTCACAAAATTGTCTTATCCACCATCTATCCTCGGGTTCATTCACTACAACGGCAGTGACAAAATGGTTTAGCTTCAGATTGCCCCCCCCCCCCCACTGTGGATATGTGAAAACCCAAGAGCAAAAGAGCCACAAACCAAATGGCAATGTATGTCTTGCTATAACCTTGTTTACAAAAAACATTTCAAAGATGAGTTGAAATGTGATACATGTGCACAATCTGCAGTCAGCGCTGGACTTCTGTCTAGGGACCCAGGGCCAGTTTTGGACATTTTTCAAGTGTAAGTGAATGATATTTTGATGATAAAAAAAATTGCCCCTACCCTTCAGTTGGTGCCCTAAAAAATAGTTATAATTTCATAGTTCTTTACTGATGAATATGATACTAAATTTACGAGATAATATGCTTTGCTGGTGAAACTCTTTTACCTGGAAAGTGATTCCACACCAGAATTCCAGTTCTTTGGAACAACAGTGTTAATGCTATGTACTGTTCCTTATGTAGCTTATTGTATTAAACATTTGCTTGGGGTCATTTTTCAGGAAAAAAAAGAGTAATTGAAGGTGAATTGAAATATGAGTCATACTCTGGTAAAATAAATTGGGTAGTGTCAGATTTTTTAATGAAATTTTATGAAATAATATACATAATAACTCTGCATAAACTGATCAAAACTGCATCAATCATACAATGTTTCTTCCATCTAGACCAATTTTATAGAAATCTGGCTTTCTAGCCTGAAAAAAATGCATCAGAGACTTTTGCCATGATCACTTCATTTCCAAATGTTTTTCTGTCAAAAAATAGTCCAAATATTGCCTCAACTTTTCATTATGGGCATTCAATGAAATAAAGGTAGTTTCCTGATTGTTAATCCAAGAAATTTACTTCCTGGTGTTTTTTCGTTCACATCTGTGGCAGGCATCTTGGCTAACAGTGTCAATGAACAGGACGAATGTGTTAATAATGCATGGGTCTCTGTGAGCTGTGACAGTGAGAAAAGCATTGTGCATCTGATCCAGTCGAGTTGTTCCTTATATAGATGTCTGAGATTTGATCGGGTGCAAATGTTGCTAGGCTGGATCATGACATTTATTTTAAATTTAAAATAAAAAACGCACAAACACAATTAAATACTCAAGATACATTGGCGTTTTGGCGCAATGTAGATTCTATTTTATTTCTTATTATTTATTTATTTATTCAATATTGGTTGGCCCAGCCTATACAAGGGAATACGGTGAGGAAGTTAGACAGAGATGATTGATGTCACAAAGAAAATCTGAAATTGTTTCACAATCAATAATGTTTGGGGGGAGGTTGTTCCAGTCGGTTATTGTTCGAGGAAAGAAACTAAATTTGAAACAATCTGTGGATGCAAAGATGGGTTTCAATTTTTGTGAATGGTTAATTCTTTTTAATATATTCAGAATCAATGAATCAGACAATAATTGAACATTCTTAGGCTTTGTCTACCATAATATAAGTTTTTAATCAATTTCTTAGGATTAAAAAATATATAATTATCCAGACATAATTAAAATTAAACAAATTGAACTGATACTTAATTGTGTATGAATGAAATTTAAATTGACACTAAATTAATCAATTAATAAAAAAAAGTTTCACAAATAAAAAAGAATAGATTGTCGTAATGGGAAATACATATATATGAAATGTCACACACACACACAAATAAATGAGACTTACCAAGGTACTGCTAATCTTCACTGTCTCTTTTGCAGTCAAGGGACAACCAACTGGCACTAAATACTAAATTTTCAATACTGCCGTTTAAAGCAGAATTGTAAAAAACCCGGGTTTTTTGGACAAAATAAAATGGGGAAAACTAAATTTCCTTTTTCCACAACCTCAAAATAACTAATTTAAACATGTATGTACATCCTCTATGTGTACATCTTACATTATGTCTAAATATAAATTTTTGGTGCATGTTAAACTATGTATTTGATTAATAAAATTGACCATACAATAAGGGAATAATTGTTCACTTACAGCCCAGGTGGGTTTTTTTTTTGGGCAAAATGAAAGGGAAATTGAATTTGTGATGGTTGGTGTAGTGTATATGGAGCGGCGAACACTGAAAATTCCTTTATTCTACATTAATACAGAACAACTGTACATGTTAACATGCGAAACTGACAACCCTTTATCATGAACATAGGTAGAGATATGCCCCCCCCCCCCCAGCGTCAAAGGTGGAGTCGACTGATCTAATGTATATATGAATTGACATAATCATCGTGCCCCCCAGACTTCCAAGTCTATCTCTGCCTATGGTCATGAAGGTTAAAATAAAACTCCTCGAGAATGTCTTTGTCTCTCAATACAACTTAAACTTCACGTGTCTTGTGAATAAAAGTATTACTGTATATCCTTGTCAACAGCTTGACTGTTACAAATTTCCTTTTTCCACAACCTCAGAATATGTAACTTAAAAATGTATGCACATCCTTTATGTGTACATCTTATGTCTAAATATTCATTTTTTGGTGCATGTTAAACTATGGAATTGATCAATAAAATTGACCGTACAATAAGGGAATAATTGTTCACACACAAACACACCCACTTCTGCATAATTGTATCTGCACCTTGAGTTGTATGCAAAACTGTAGCAAGAAGATTGTGGTAAAATGAATGAATTTGGATAATGAAAATTCTGAGAAATCAGGATGGTGTCTCAATTTTTTTTCTCCAAATTTTTCAAACCCTGAAGAAAATGTATCCAAAAGTGTCCTGATCCATCAAAAATAAAACTTATGGCTATGTAACCAGAACTCCATAGTTTTTTTTAAATTGAACCCAAACTTTCAGGAGCTAAAGTCGCATGCATCCCTTTTTCTTGAATTCCTTACAAGAATATCCCCTGCTTCATTAAATTAAATTCTGAAATATTTTTAAAGGAGCAATAATAATTAAAAAATGATCTGGTTAAGAGGAGGAGGTAATAGTCATTCTGAGGATTCATTACTCTGGAGGTGTTTTCCCACTTGTCCAACTTAGCAATTTTTGGGAACTTAAAACTACAGAATAACTTGAATTATCATTAAATACAAATGTCAATAACATTATTGTATATTAATATCACTTTATACAAGACAATCTGTCATGTATAGCAACAAACCAACAGAATACCTTCATCTGGCTGATGATTTAAACAGGCCAATTTTCGGGGTCAGGCTTGTATTATGAGCATTTTGAAAAATCAAGCTAGGGCTTATATTTTCTGGTTAGGCCTTATTTTCAGAGGAAAACTATACTTTTTGTTCTGTTTCACTTGAAAGGTGTTCATTACCATTATTCAATTCAAGAATCCACAAAGTTATTTTCTTTTCCTTATGAGATAATGTTATTTTTGTCTCTTGATATTTCAGTTATGAAAGTCTGATGTACCTGTATAAAATCTGTGACAATCAGCTTTTTATGTATCATAGACAACACAACATATTGAATCAGCATTCTGCTCCGCCTGAGTGGCATGGTGGTAAGATGCATGTCTACCACCGTGAAGGTTGTCACGATCCCAGGTTCAAACTCGAGGGAGGATATAGATAAGATATTTTCCTTAACAAGCTTTAGACAACCACCGATAGACAACGCCTTGCCTTCATTTCCAACCCATCTCATTAATGGCAGTAAATTGCAATATAGCGATATGGCCAGAGTTGGTGTTTGGTGTGATGGATAATAGACGCCAAAAGTCTCCTATTTCCTTCATTACGGCCTTGGACTGGTTCAATGGCTTTTGACAAATACTGAAATAATTATTGAGCTGGCTATGGCTATTTTAGAGTGAACATCTACAAAACACTCTGACTTTATATTTATAGCCTGTTTCTCAGAATTCAGCAGAAGTGAAAATCCCCAAAGAAACTGATTTTAATTTTTCGAAATGTGACCATATGCCATTTTAGATTTTTTTTCAACATCCATGTTATTCCTGGAGAGTAGGAAAGCATATCAAAAGAGTATGGTTGGATACAGATATGCTGATTGCAAACATGTACACCAATGGTTCTCAACTGGTGCTCCGCTGAGCCCTTGGGGCTCTGTGTGCATCCTCTGGGGGCTCCACAGCCACCCAAGAAAAACCCAGTAAATTTGAAAAAAAGAAACTATAAATAATTTTAAATAAAAATAAATCGGAAACTTCCATGAATGAATAAAAAAAAGGCTTCCGGGGTTCCGCCATAGAAATTATAGACCAGAAAGGACTCAGCGAGTCAAAATAAGCTTGACAACCGCTGATGTACACAATCAGTTCTTTAGTTAAGAAAAAATCTTTCAAAACAATGCATCATTTGCTTTTTCCTCAGATATAGAAACCAAAAGCAAAACAAACAAGCATAAGACCTTTTAAAAGGTGTAAATAACACTTTTTTTTTCCCCTTTTAAATCTTGAAATGAATAACGCAAGAGTGCTTCACTTTAGCAACGATAATGTTGTGTCACAGTTTGAGTACTGTATTTTTAGTAATTTAAATAATACAGTAGTACCTTGTATATGATAACCTCGTAGAACTATAATACAGTAGTAACCAATTTGATATAGACTATATTTTTCTAATATTTGTGCTGTACACATATTACTATACTCAGGGCCATCTTAAGAGCATCATGCTCCTCCAGGCCAAGTGATTTTTCTGAGGTCCTACCAAGCAGATTCTCGAAAATTTCAACCTGATCTCATTTATTATCCAAACACATCAGGACCAAAGGGAGTTCGGAAAATCTATTTCGAAACCAATTTTTGATAACGCAAAGGAATAAATTGAATTTAAGAATTTGTCAGACAAAAAAAAAAAGACAGCTCTAAATCTACATCTATTTACACATTTGTTTGTTTATCAATCATTTATAACTACATACACTGTACCCGGATCTGCCCCTACTTACGTCTATAGTTCACAGGTACAGTATGTACAATTGTTTGGAAGTGAATTATTGTACAATATTAAATGAATCTATTGAGTTGAGATGAGAGAATTCTCAAGTTCCAAGAAAATATCAGCTGTTGAGCATCATTGACTATAGAAAACTGAAAATTAGTTAGGTTGAAAAGGTGTTCAGTTGACAGAGTTGTTCAGAAAATTAATGTTTGGATGAATGAGGTTCTACTGTATTAATTTTGAATGATTCCATTTTGTGGATAATATTTCTTCTCAAGCATAAGTTTGAATCAAAGCCACTGAATTAAAAAAAAAAATTTTTTTTTGGGAAACATCTGTGGAAGGGAAGGTAGGGTTTCATTTTTGAAAAAAATAATTCCAGTTTTACGATTTTCCCACTTATACAACACGTTATGTAAACGCAGTTTCATTGAATTCAGCCCGAGCCCCCCCCCCCCCCAACATTTTCAATAAGTTTGCGCCTATGCTCTCCATGTACATTCACTTTTCTTTTGATTTTTATCGTTGTTTTTCTTTTCTTTTTTTCTTCTTCGCAGTGTAAGTGCGACCAGCCTATTGTGAATGTTAATAAATAAATAAACCCCTTTTTCTATTGGTAGTTTGGTTTGAAAAAAAGATCCTCCTATTGGGTGATGAGAATTACGTTTTCTCCTCATTATAAATTTGTATTATTACAATAATTGATATGTCTATTAGTCAAATTCCTCTTGACAATGTAATTGGTCTCATGCATTGGGGAGGAACATTTTCCGTGGGTAGTTTGTACAAAAAAAACTTGAAAAAAGAGAAAAGAAGAAGGGGTCAGTTGTAAACAACAAAAATATTTCCAGGGAAGAGATTCACATGCACAAATTGAGCATCATAAAACTTCATTTCTCATTAATTTTTAGGTGGTAAGAGGAAAAGGTCAAAGGGGATAAGTTTTTATGTGTTAAGGTTGGAGGAGAGAGAAGAGAAAGTAAGAAAGTATCCTATGGTATTACACAATTCTCCCAGGGAAAGGGTCATAAAGTAAGGGGTGTTGATGAGCGAAGAGATATAGGTATTGTGCATGTGTCTTTAGAACAGCAAAGAGCTTACTCTTTTTTCTTAAATGGATGAACCCCACACAGTCGATGAGCTCTGTAATCAATCCTTGGTCTCTTTCAATGTGAGGCCATAACATAATTTTTTCCCATTCTTAGTGTGAAGTTTAATAAGAACAATAATTGTGATGCACTGAAAAAATATAACTATGATAAAAAAAATAATGGTATTCACATTGTTTCTACTCTGCTTGTTAGAGAAAAATATGAATGTGTATTCATGTTATGTGGTTCTGTAAAATAATTTTACTTATTTTTATTTATTTTTAAATTTATTATTTCTTGTATTTTATATACATCCCATTTTTTCGTAAAACAATTTGAAAGTTGGAATGTGTGAAAGAATACTCAAACAATGAATGAAAGTTTGGTAATAAATTTATTCCAACAGAGAGTGAAGTTTGTTGGAATAAAAAAAACTTTTTGCTTTGGTTCATTTTGAAATCTTTTTTTTATGTTCTCTCTTAAAAAGTTTTTCCTTTGGTATGTCATTTTCTGTATTTTTTTTTTTTTTGATTTGCCAGGGTCTTCAACTGCTGACACACTGTGGGCTACATTTCACATTTTAACGAGGCCACCAGGCCACTTCATTATATATTTACACATGTTATCAAAAAGCTTGGTGAGCCATGCATTGAAGACCCCAGTGTTCAGTAGTTTGTGTGTCTGAACACTTTTGTTTTTTTTAGGTGAACACATGGCATGTTGTGCTAAAGAATTTGCTGAGGATCCTTTATCTTCTATTAGCAGATTGAACATGGTCAGAGCTGCTAGAAGTTTACTTTCAGCTGTAACTCATCTACTTATATTAGCAGATATGGTTGATGTTCATCGTTTACTGACTTCCTTGCATATTGTGAGTAAATTTAGATCATATCTTGATTATTTAAATAAAATATTAAATCGGTACATAGTCTTAAAAGCTCATTTTTTTGTATTTTGTTTTGTGTAATGATTGTAATTTTGACATTGAGTTCTTTCTTATGTTATCTGTAAATAGCTTGTCACAGTTGCACTGGTTCAATTCAAAATTACCTTCTCAGTTTTCTCCCCTGAAAGACATTAGATTAGTTTTGGCATTGCAAAACTTGTCAAGTCTCATGAAAAGAGTGAAAAATTACAATATATTTAGGCAATATATAAATAAATTTCGGAAACACTGACATGTTTTGGCACCATGGGTGTTGTTTCCAAGGTTAAGAACAAGAAACCTCCTACCATAACAAAAAAACATGGTCAGAATTAAGTAATCAGCTGTGTCACAGACAATTTCAATAGTAATACGTATGCAGCAAAAATTAAATGAAAACTGTATTAAATGTAAAAATCAGTGATAAAATTTAATCAATGCAATAAATAAATGTAATCAAAGAGTGATCAATATATAAATCAGAAAGTAGTAATAATACTAAGAGTGATGTCTATTTTTTAATCAATTAATGTAAATATTCAAAAATACACTATGCAAATGGCAGATATGAATAGGTAGGCAATACAGAAATCATATGGAATCTGTGTCAATTGTAAGTCTACAATAAAATTAAAACCATAATAATAATAATAATAATAATATATATATATATATATATATATATATATATATATATATATATATATATATATATATATATAGAGAGAGAGAGAGAGAGAGAGAGAGAGAGAGAGAGAGAGAGAGAGAGAGAGGAGATATATATATATATAAAAATTTAATGAAAAATTATAATTTGACATTTGGTCCACTAAAAATAAAATAAAAGTTGGCTCAATTGTTTCATGGAGAAGCGCTTCTTATATAGCTTTGCCATTTTGTGTTACAGAGAGTTCGGAAAAATTGACTCTTATTTGTGTTTTTTTCGGTTTATTGCGTATTTTTTGTTTGACATTAAGAATTACAGTCGTCCCCCCCCCCCCCCGTATTCGCGGTTTTTTCCTTTATTGGAAATTTTTTTTTTTTGGCGACACTCAGCCATTGTCATTCACGTGTTTTGCTTACAAAATTTGAGTCTTGCATGTTTAGGATGGTTCATTTTTCTAGTGCTACTGATAATGCTTTGAAAAGGCAAAAAAAAGTGAAAATTTTACGAGAAAAATTGGATATATTGACTATGCTTGGCAAAAGTATGGCTGCTGTGGCTCGCCATTACGGAATCAATTAATCTATGATAAGATATATCAAGAAAAAGGAATCTGAAATTCGAGCAACCGTGGCTGTAGCTGCACCTCTGTAAGCGAAAACTTTGCTATGGGATTCATGTGTTTCTCATACAGAAATTTTTTTTTTTTTTTTGTAGGAACAAGATTGCTGCAAAAAGGTATTCTGATTGATTATAATATTATAACGGAAAAGGCTAAAAAATTTTACTGTTCTATAATGGAATGGGCTGGTGAAACGTCTCACCTAAAAAGTGGAGGCTTTTACCACCTCCATATTTCATTAGAATTTTATGCACGTAAAGGGTGGTTTCATAGATAGATAGATAGAACCGCTCACAACCCTGGACTGATGTCAAGCAACTTACTTCCATTATCTCAAAAGAGGCAGGGTTGTGTCGGAAAAATGTAGCGAAGATTTGTAGCAACCCCCCCCCCCCCCAGCAACGTGCTCGCAAGTATCAAATCACTCGCGTCGTTCGCACTATGAAGACAGCTATCAACTCGATGTAGCGTACAAGCCATTTGACTAAAGTGAATAGCTGAACCCAATTACTAGAGAGAAGAATTGCACGTGCACCCAGTGGCACATAAGGGCCGGAGACCACAACCTGGGATTTCAAAAGAAATGCGGAAAAGTCTTGTGGGACAAGTAAGAAGAAGATGTCAGCATGTTGAAGTGGGAGAGATTTGAGAATGGTCTAAATACTTGATGATATGAAGAAGAAACGGCCTACAGAAATTACAATGTTCTTTCAGAAAACATTGCCAACAATTGCGGCACCCTCCTTTACTTTCTCTTCTACCTCTGTGTCACCCTGCTCTTTCTCATGATGTTCAATAAACAAGATATGTAAAAAAACCTATGCTTTCGGTTATTCACGGATTTCCGTATCTGCGGTCACTCCTGGAACGTAACTCCCGCGAATACGGGGGGCCGACTGTACTTGATATAGCATAATACATTTTATCATATGTACACAGGCATTTATTTGCTTCTAGATGATGAAAATATGTTTTTCCAAAACTTATGTTGGTTTTTCTTTTTTATATGAATGAAATAAAATATAAGTTGAAACGAATAAATTAGAGTTGATTTCATAAATGATTTCCTATGATGTACTTTTCGTGTTTAAGGCTGTAATGTCAGAATTTTCAGCAAGAGAAATTAATAGCATAGGCTTTCGTATTAACAACATATTGAAAAACTTAATATAACAATTTCAAATGTTTTTCAGATGGAGAGTTACAATACTTGGATAAAAGTGATACTACAAACATTATATCGGGTCTAGTAATTGTTGCTAAAAATAAAAGGCTCCTGATTAGTGATCTATATAGTACATTATCAATAATTTTCATTTTTATCACATTTTTCAACAACAATACCAATTTTTATCCGTGTCATTATTTTAGTATTAACTGGAATACAATTAAACACTTTGCACAATTTCTCTATATAACTTTTTGATGCATTAATACTTCATTATTTCTAGTTTTAAACTCTACACCTAGAAATTTTTTGATCAGGCCTAAGACTTTAAGATCAAATTTAGATCTTATTTTTCCAATTGCTAAATTTATTAAATCATGGTCAGTTGCAAAAATTGCAAAATCATCTACATATACCAATACAATTGCATTCCAGTTTAAATGGTATATGCATGGTTGTTCTAGATAAATGTTTTCTAAAAGGGATTTCCATAAAGATAAGCACATTTAATATTGGCATGTATGTGTTTCTATTTTTTTAATATCATCAACATAATATAAAATAATCTCACTAAAGTAAAACACACAACTGGTGAAGATGTGTCAAAATAGTTTATCCCTTCAATCTGCTTGAAACCTTTGGTGACAAGTCATGCTTTATATCTTTGTATTTTCTCTTGACAGTCCGCTTTTATGCTACAAACCTATTTACTGTCCGAGATTTTATTTGCTTGATCTCTAGGAATTAGATCATACACATCACAGGATTTAAGGGTTTCTAATTCTTTACTCATTGCATTAAACCATTTTTCATTATCGGGTCCATTTTTTGCTTCCTCAATTGATAGTGGAGTTTTTACATTTGCACAATGAGCTCCTGTCTCATCCCTGTTTATCATTTCAGTCTCTGATTCGAGATCGCTAACCACATTCTCATTTTGGTTTTGATTTGAGATTGCTAACCACATTCTCATTTTGGTTTTGATCATCAGTTTTTCCTGAGAAATCAAAATGTTCAGGTTCAAAATTTAGAGAATTGCGTTCACAATATTGCTTAATCTTGTTTAAGCTTCTTAGTCTAACATTTGACTCTGGGTAATAGTACACATCCTTTCTCCCTATGGATTTTCCAGTTTTTCGGGTCACTATTTTTTGCACCCAATTTATTTTTACTGGATGAAAATCAAGCAAATCCATGTTTGAGTTTTCCTCATCACAAGTTTCAGTCACATTTTTGATGTGCACTTTATTTGCCAAGTTTCCCGTCTTGTATTAGAATTTATTCTCATCAAATCTTACACGTTTAGTTTCAATCACTCTATGTACACCAGGTTCCCAAATTCTGCATCCCTTTGTTCTCTGGGCATAACCAATGAGATATCCTATATTCACTGTTGGGTATAATTTTCCCCTTTGTTTTGGGATATACATATATGCTATGCAACTGATTCTCTTGAAATGTTTGACAGAAAAATGTCTATTTAACCAGATATTCAAGGGAGCTTTTCCATCTAGACTACTGTGGGAAAAGCAATTCTTCAGATAATTTTGTGTATGCATAAATTCAGCACACAAAATTTTTGGCAATTCGGTTTCATCTAGAAATGCCTGAACACCTTCCATGATGGTTCTACTGAACCTTTCTGCAACTCTGTTTATTTCCGGAGAGTAAATGCTCGTTCTCTCAACCCTGATACCTTGCTCTCTTAAATGCTTTTCAAAATAATCAGCAGTAAACTCTAAACTGTTATCACTATGAATATATTTTATTTTTTTACCGTGCAGTCTTTCAGCTTCAGCTTGAAACACTTTAAAACACTCTAAAGCTTCATTTTTATACTTCATAAAATACACTGTTCCATATCTAGAATAATCTTCAATTATACTAAGAAAATATATAGAACCACCTAGTGACTGCACTGGGGCTGGTCCCCACACATCTAAATGTAAAAGTTCAAGCACATCATTTGTAACAATGTTGTTTATGCTTTTAAAGCTTTCCCTCATTGATTTCGCTAAGTTACAAGTGTCACAAAATTGAAATTCGCCACTCAGATTTTTGATACCATAGCACAGATTTTCTTTCGAAAATTATTTCAAAGCTCCAGAGTTTTGATGGCTGTATTTACAGTGCCATAACATTAAATCATTTCTCTTCGCTATATAGCTTTCTGATTGTGAATCTGCATTCTCCGTAGTCAAAACATAGAAATTATCTATTAAGGGTATATCTAGAAGAAATCTGCTATTTGACTTTCTGATCACTGCTTTACCATTCCTTATCAAAAGCGAATAACCAGCTTTGTCAATTAATCTACCAGAAATTAAGTTTCCAGCTATATTTGGGGCATACAAAATATTTTCAAGTAGTAAATTTTCTTTATTTTGAGGTCTGTAAAGTTTTGGAACAATTTCTTGTGATTGTAGAAATGATCAGTTGCTGCTGTATCAACTGCAAATTTCACTATGTTTGAGTCAATCAATAATGCACCAGCTAAAAATAAAGTTGCACCTGGACTAGTAGCAAGATTAAATTCTCGAGGTTCTCCAGATTGCAAAGGCTTTGGTTTTGTCTTGAAATCACGCCCTCATCTTGACTTTACACCCTTCTGTCATTTTCCAGACTGTTGTAGACAGTGTCTAATGAAATGCTCTGGTTGACCACAAGCAAAACAGGTCAATTTTGATTTACGATTTTCTATCAGGAATGCTGTCTGTGGAGAGTCATTCCAAATGTCATGATTTTCACGATGTTGAAGACGGTCATACTCCGATATCAGTGCTTTGCATACATTTTCTGATCTAATGTCCTTATCCGATAGTTGATACAGTTGTATTTCTACATTGTCATACTTTTTGGCAAGTTTGATAACATCGGGTATGCGATTTCATCATCTGCTATAATATTGCCCACCGATCCCAATTCTTTAGAGGCTCTCAAAAGGCGACCTAAGAAAACAGACATGCTTTCGTCAGATTTCAGTTCACAGTTCATAAATTCAGTTTGTAGAGGGGCAATTCTAGCATGGGTCGTTGGAGCAAAAGTACCACATAAAGTGTCCCAGGCATTTTTAGCTGTTGTGGCTTCTATTACCAAGCTCTTTAAATCATTGTTGATGAAGAGGCATATCGTTGACAATGCTTTTGAGACCCATTTTCTCCACCCTTTCAATTCTTTCTCATTCTTATGAGAAGGCTTGAGCTCAAATCCATCCACCAGGCTAAAAACATCATAGTTCATGAGAATCATTTTCATGTTAAACTTCCATTCCTTGAAGTTGTCACAATTTAATCTCTGAAATTTGAACACTCGTTTCTTCTGCTGATGCCATTCACTTTCCAAGGTCAACTCTGCTTTCAAAAAATAAACAATTTTCTAAAACTCAAAACTCAAGTTTTCACTTTACGTTCAGATTGCTTTAGAACTTCTGAACCACAAAAAAAACCATGCTCTGCTACCATTTGTTGAGAAACAACTACGTTCATGGCTTGTAACCATCAGTGAAGTAACTCAAAAAATGAATCGCGTGGAGTCAAAAATCGAGAATAAGAGCAATCTAAAAACAGATATATATACACACAATGATTGTGGGGAAAACATGGCTTCACTTTCTTGTGGCGTAGAATTGAATTTGCTAGAATCTGCAAAAAAAAAACACCAACAGATAGGTCTTTTTCCTCTGTCATTTCATGCGCAGTAACCATGACTTCTGCCTGAGCTTTCGCCATTTCTCCACTCTCCAATTCTAGCATTGAAGATCATGTATAACAAAGTGTAGTTGTACTATGGATGTCTACTGTAACTTTTTTAATTATTTATTCATTGTTTTATATAAATGTCTTGTATAATTTTCATTCTAGGTTGAGAATAATTTAGAAGATGTTCAGTCATCTTGTGATCAAATAAAACTTGTTGACAACCTTCAGAAATTTTGTGATAATACATCATTGTTGATAAAACAGGCTTCAAAACGACAAGGGGTATTGTAATTTTTTTACTTCTGATTGGATATTTTTTAACTGTTGTTGGTGATCTATGGTGTTCAATTGTGTTAGTTCATCTTTTTTATATGTTTTTAATTGGTTTTTTCTAAAAAAATTTGTTCATGCTTAAAGTTTTTATAATGGTTGTTTTGATTTTCTAGGCATATACATTAAACTAATTTTGCTTTTTTATTAGGGCTGAGAATTAATTAAAATTCTCAATGGGTTAATCAAAAATTTTTAATCAATTAATCAACTGATAAACCAAAAATTTTTGGATGCTAGCCATTGTTAACGTAGCTATTCATAAACATTTATTAGTTCTGGGATTATTCATTGATTACTTAATTCCCCTTGCCGCATTTTATTGGCAAACTGTTGATCCTAGAGGCATAATTCCAATTAGAAAAGTATCCAAATAACATGTAAAACTCAGATGTGCCATTCATGTTGCAAGGAGTTGTATAGTTATCAAAATAAAAAAATTAACTCTTTACACGAGCACCCTGTCCTCAAAAACCCAGTTAGAAAGTTGTTGCCCTGTCTCTCCTGAGGCCAACAAAAACTTCCACATTTGCAATTGCAATATTCGCAGAGGCATTTGAATTCAAAACATTGAGGAACGTTGGGAAAGAACAGCATAAACTAATGGACAATGCTTCTTCTCTCGATTTATGCTGTTCTTTCTTAACTTTCCTGCAATTTTTAAATTCCAATTATGACAGCGCGCGGCCAACCAAATGTTTTTATTTTTATTTTTTTGACCCGCTCCTGAAAAAATTTGCCCATCACTGATCTAAGAAATGACTCTTGAACCTACTATATTAGAACCTACTATATTAAGCTGTTCTGTGTGCAAGTAGAGTAGTATATACAAATAAACAAAAAAGCAGTAATATTTAACGAATTAATTTTTTTTTTTGGTCGAATCATTAGGTCAAATCACGTTTTATGTCTCATCAGTTTATTTTTTTAAAGGGTCGCTGTTTTTGTGCTATTTATTTTATTTTTCTTTAGTGTATTTTTCTGCTAAAAATATGGTGAACATATTACACACGTTTTGTGGGGCAGAATTATATTTTTCATATTATTCAGCTATCTCACTGTTTTGGTTGAAATGCTTATTTTGTCAAGTTTCCTGAAAAAGCTAGCTTAAATATTTTTAAATTGTGATATTTTTGTTTTGATGTGAATTGTGCATTCATAAAATGCTGATTTTTTATAAACGTGGTACTTCACTAAAATGTTATGTACAAGAACAGAATTTAAGAGATCTAATTGGTTTTGTAAAATAAATCAAGTCAATTTTTGATAGAAAATTTTTAAGAATTTTAATCAAATTTATTGAGAAACTAAATTTTTTAACTGAGATTAGCAATCTAATGATTAATCACAGATTAACTGATTAATCGGACATGCCCTGCTGTTTCTCCATCTGTTCATCGAATATTTTGCAAATTGTATAAGGCTGAAAGTTGAAGTTGAAAAATCAGATGATTTTATTAATTTGAATGAGATTTGAATTTCAACTAATTAATGATGAATATAATTTAGAAAAAAGTATCTTAAAACTTATGTACTTTTATTTTAGAACTTTACTTAAACTTAAAACTTATGCAACTACACACAGTATTTTAGCTTGAAACTCTATTTGCCTTGATATTTTGTTATTAATTTTATAGGAACTTAAAGATAGTGAACTGCGAGATGGATTGGCGGCAGCAAGAGGACTAATACAGAAATATGAGCCATTGTTGTTAGCATCAGCAAATGTAACATTATCTATCAATATTATTATTTTTCACTCAGCATGTATATTTTCATTTACAGTTCATTTTGGTGATGTGAAACATTTTTATTTATCAAAAAATTTGAATGATTAGGTTTTCACTCTTAAAATTGAATTATTAAGTTATGAGTATTAGGTAAATGTTATTTAAAGACTGCATACTATTTCTCTTTCAATAAAGTTTAGTTTAATTCATTGTTTAAACCCTTCTTTAGTAGATAGACCAGTGGGACGAGAAAGGTCAACTGTAAAAAAGGAGTAACTGTGAAAAAAATCCTCCTTTGAAGCTTTTAAAATAATTCATGAAATATACCCAGTTTTAATCATGTATGTTAGAGACTGCGTGTGAAACTAAATGTGTGCATTTGTTGTTAGGAACCATCGAGTCAATTTCGACTCCTGGTGACTCTATAGATCATCGTTCTCCAAGCTAGTCTGTCATTCACAGCATGTCTCAGTTGTGCTAGCTTCATTCCAGTGCTTTGCAACACCTCTTCTATCCATCTGGTGCTTGGTCTGCCTCTTCCTCTCGTTCCCTCCATTCTTCCAAGTATTACCATTTTTTCTAGTGAGCCGTCTGTGCGCATTACATGGCCAAAGTAAGAGAGTTTCTGTTTAATGACTGTTGCTTCTAGAGAATAGTCAACCTTGACTTCTTCGATAACTGATTTGTTAGTCCTTTTAGCTGTCCATGGAATTCTCAGCATCCTCCCTCAGCACCAAAGTTCAAAGGAATCTATTATTTTCTTATCTGCTTTCCGTAGTGTCTAGCTCTCACATCCATACATAAAGACAGGAAAGACCAACACATTTATAATTCCAATTTTTGTTTTCATTGAGACATCTTTATCTTTCATTATTATATTAAGCTTTCTCATGGCTGTTTTACCCAGAACTAATCGTCTTTTTATTTATTCTGTGCAAGTTCCCTCTTTTATAATTCTTGATCCTAGAAAATCAAATCTGTCAACAATCTCAAAACTTTCACCATCTAGTTGAAAACTGTGAATATCTGCTGTAGTCATGATCTTTGTTTTTTTTGTATTTAGGTAGAGTCCAAGCTTCTCACTTTCTGTTTTTACTCTTGATATAATGTTCTTCAGATCCTCTTCAGATTCTGCCATCAGAGTTGTGTCATCAGCATATCTAAGGTTGTTGATCACTCTTCCTCCAATTTTCACACCTGCTTCTAATTCCTCTAAATCTGATGCTCTCATTATATATTCTCCATGGAGAGTAAATAAGTTTGGGGAAAGTATGCATCCTTTTCGAACCCCTTTTTCAATTCCAAACAATTCAGTTAAGCCATAGTTTGTTCTTACACTTGCCTTTTGGTTAATATATAAATTTCTGATCAAGCAGACAAGGTGATTAAGCACTCCCATTGTTCCAAGAATATCCCAAAGTTTATCATGATCAACACAGTGAAAGGCCTTTGCATAATCAATGAAACAAAAATATAACTTCTTTTGACATTCTTTTGCTGCCTCCATTATCCATCTTATATTGGCAATTTGGTCTCTAGTTCCCCTATTTCTTCTGAAACCTGCTTGCTCCACTGCTAATTCTCTTTCTACAATGGTTTCGAGTCTTTTCTGAATAATTTCCAGTAGAATCTTGCTAGCATGCAGTATTAGGGAGATTGTTCTGTAATTGGAGCATTCTGTAAGATCACCTTTTTTGTGAATGGGTGTGAATATAGATCTTTTCCACTCTTTGGGCCACTCTATTTTCTCCCAGGTTTGTTGACAGAGTGATGTTAGTGCATTGATAATATTTTCCCCTGCTGTTTTCAGAAGCTCTGCTGGAGTATCGTCAATACCTGGAGCTTTTGTAATTCTTTAGTTGATTGCTCATCTGACTTCGTCCTTTGCAACTGGTGGTCCATGATTTATTTCTTGTATATTGCTATTTATTATCTTTCTATCTGATTTCTTATAAAAATTTTCTGTGTATTCTTTCCATCTGTTTACAATGTCTTTTTCAGAGTTCAAGACATTTCCATTCTTGTCTTTTAAGGTACAGAAACGTGGATTTAAATTGCCAGTGATTTCATTAATCCTCCTGTAGAGGTCTCTTGTTCTCCCTAGTCTGTTGTCTTCAATTTGTCTGCATTTTGAATTAACAAAAGTCTCTATCTTTCCTTGTCTGTCTTTGAAATTGTGCATTAAATTCCTTGGTTTCATTTACTTTTCCACCAGCCTTAGCTATTTGTCTTTTTTCGGCAATTTCAAGACCTTCTGACAGCCAGGATGTTCTCTTCTTTTTATTTACTGGAATATTTCTCTTTGCTTCCTCCTTTAGTATATTTTAAATATCAGACCAGAGTTCTTTTGGTTCCCTATCTACCAGATCAAGGTCATTAAAACGTTTTCTTGAAATTCTATATTCCTCGGATACATTATCTAACCTGTACCTAGCTGGCGCTTTTCCTTTATTGATTTTCTTTATTTTAAGTCTCATCTCTAAAATGAGTAACTGGTGATCAGATCCACATTCAGCACTTGGCAGAATCTTGCATGTTGTCACAGAGCTTTTCCATCTTTTGCTGCCAATTACGCAATCAATTTGGTTCTTGTACATGCCATTTGGTGATGTCCATGTGTACATTCTTTTAGGCTGCTTAACTCTATAATGCCCAGATCGGCCGAATGCCCGTAACCGCCTCAAGTCCGCCCAGCTAGGGTGTATGGGTATGTTTTGGTGGGCTTTTGTCACCTCGGGGAAGAAGGTGAAAGCTCTTGTCAGAGGCGGGAACGGAAAAGACAACTGCAACGCCCTATCAATGGGATTTTAAAAGCTGATGTACTAGAATGCTCCTTGAGAATGGACTGATTATATCCAAGTAAAGTTACTGTCTTCCTTACTAACACAGTAGACCCTCTCATACAATAGACCTGTATGGATCACACCTCCTTGCACTCACACACATGTATACCAGTCTTTTCATTTATAGAAAGATAAGGGTACTCAATGCATTTTACAAAGATATAATACTGTGAGGAAAGGGGTGTGTTTTCAGTAGACAAATTATCTCCCGAAAATACATTGAAATGAAAGGGTGAACGTCAATGCAAAGGGTAGCATGAATAGAAACTCATGGAAAAAGAGTGGGGAGAGGGAAAGTGGAAGAAATTTGGACAAGTCCACTTCGAACACAAAAAACTTGGTATTTTCACGAACCTTCCAGGTTTTCTATCTGGGCATTAAAGAGTTAAAGTAAGTATTAGCAATGAAAAGATCATTTGATGAACAGAATTCAATTAACTTTTGTCCAGCTTCATTCCTATTTCCAAGCCCAAAGTTTCCTGTTATACCTGGAACTGCCACATCTCCAACCTTTGCGTTTAAATCCCAATGATCATCAACATATCTTTACTGGGTGTTTGATCAATAATTTGTTGTAATACATTATAGAATTCATCGCTAACTTCTTCAGCATCAGTTGTTATACTTGGATGATCATTATATTTATTAAAATACTTTTTATTCTGATTGACATAATTCTATCATTAACAGGGTTATACCCTAATACAAATGCATCAATGTTATTTTTAATAATTATTGCTACTCCATTTTTTCTATGATTTTCATGTCCAGAGTAATAAAACTTAGTCATCTCACTGAAAAAATCCTGCACCATTCCATTTCAGTTCACTTACTCCGAAAATGTCTGTCTTTGTTCTTTCCATTTCTTTCTTTACAACTTCTAATTTTCCATTATTCATACTTCTAACATTTCATGTTCCCATCCTGTATTTTTTCTTTAATAAACTCAAAGATTTCCTAGTGTTTCTTTCATCATTAGATAAAATTCCTAAAGGCTTTGATCTATCTATGTCATTATGGTCAAAAGACCAGGATCCACCAAGATAGTCTTCTTGCATCTTCCCAGTAGTAAAATGGTTGCTTTCCGACCTGGGAGCCATCTTCCAGCAACATGACATATTTTCTTTTTGAGCCTTATCCATAAGAGTTTTCTTGGCAGTGATGAGAAGTAGCTTGCCATTGCTTTCTTCTCGCAGTACCATCCACATTTCTGTGAATAGCTATCTGGTCAAAGACCAGTACTGACATTGCTGCTGCCCAGTGTCAGGGTAGTTTGAAATCAGAGTCTACCATCTCTTAGGCATCTCTCTTAGTCTGGCTCCTACCCCATGAAGACCTGTCCAGCTTGGGAGGCCATACCAGTAGCTAAGCTACCGCTGGCTCTTGGGGTTGTCAGAGCACTCAAGCGCACCCACCACGGCAAGGTGAAAGTACCATTCAGGCGGAAAATTTGTGCATACTTTTGTACAAATACACAATTTAATATAAAATGAAAAAAAAATGGAGAGCATAGGCGGAGATAGACTTGGAAGCCTGGGGGCACGGTCATTATTGCTACTACTACTACTAAACCAGACATGCACCTCGTTCATATTCCTCTGCGGAACCTCTAACATGTTGGAATGGGTGTGTACATATAGTGAAACTACCATGAAGTTTATTTCCGTGTAATGCTTGTTATGTGTAGTGCTGCCATCTGCAACCAATTTTTTAAACTGAGTTTTTTTCCTCAACTCATAGAGCGTGAAGTGTGATGAATGAATAATTATAGCGTTGTAGGCCTGTTGTTCTCTGCGGCGAGACTTTTTAACGGGGAGATCAGCTCGCATTTGTGCCTCGAAGTTGGAAACCGCAGAAAACCAACTTCAGCCGATCACTACTGCGGCGACAGTGGGGTTTATTGCTGGGGGGGCACGATGATGTCAATTCATATATACATTAGATCAGTCTATTCCACCTTTGATGCTGGGGGGCAATGCTCCCCATGCCCTCCACCCATGATTGAGAGTTTTCTAGTAAATAAGCCACACCATGAAAAATGGCCAGAGAAGAAAAAACATTTTTTGGGGAAACTCTGATGCTTTGTATAATAAGCTGCAGTGTTTTTGTTCAAGGTCTGATGAAACACTTGCAATTAAATAAAATTTAATTTGGTAAGTTTCACTCATTTGTTCCAATTTTCCTTGAAAGTTTTATAATAGTCATACTGATTAGACATTATCCTTTGAAGTATGAAAATATTTTTCAATTGAAATGAAAATAATAACATTTAAAATCATTCATAAAAATTCATTAAAATCCTTCAAAATCAGAAAAAAATGTTATTGTGGCTGTTAGGTATGAATAATTCACAAGAACTAAAAATTAACTTTAGAAGCATATTAGCGGCAAAATTATTATGGAAAATTTGTATGAGGAATGTTTGAACCAAGAATGTTTGTGTCCATACAGAGGGCTCCAGTCCAATGGAATGAATAATGAAAACAGTGTCAATGGCCTTATCTGGGGGAGGGGGGGGACATTGAGCAGGGGTTCAAAATGCATACTTTAAATAGGGATTTCCCAAGAAATTATTATTTGACCATGAAAGAAGGGTTGACCACATCTGCAGAGTGACTGTTAAGAGGGTTTTCACTGCATTTAAATAATAAAAATATGCCTCTACACATATAGAACCCTTAAAATTTATGCCTATAAGTAAGTATGAGAGGGTTGTGTGTGTGTTTATATTAGAGGATTTCAATGATCCGAGTTCATAAAATCCAATGAATAGGGATCCAAACTTCATGATGAAATTTCCTACATGTGTAAGCGTAAGACTTACTAGAGATTTCAATTACCCGAGTATAGATTGAGAGAACCTTTTAGCTAGAGATAAATATGAAAGAGACTTTCTTAAATTGGTGCTCAATAATGTTTTGCATCAGCAGGTATCAGAAGCCACTAGGGGCACTTCTATTTTAGATTTGGTTCTCACTAGTTCTGAGGATCTTGTTGAACATGTTTTGGTGGGACAAGTTTTCTTCTAAGGATCATCATGCTGTTAGTTTTTTCTGTAATTTTTCTTTGGGTAAAGCTGATAACAGAAGAATAGTCCCTTGTTTTCAAAGAACCAACTTTGATTTTTTGAGAGAAAGGATAGCAGGAATTTTCAAAGACCAGTTGGAATCAGTTGGGGTAGAATGTCAATGGGAAGAATTTAGTACGAAGCTATCTTCTATTTTGTACAAGGTGATATCCTTTGTTCATAAAAAGCGTGTTTGTACATTGCACCCTCTCTGGTTCACGGATAGCGTGTGTAATCTTTATCTTAAAAAGAAAAGATCATTCACAGAGTTTAAAAGTGGACGTGGTGACCCGTGATTGTGTATTGATAAGAGAAGGGCATTGAAGAAAGGGATAAGAGATAGTAAAAAAGAAGTTGAATCTAGGTTGGCAGATAACATTGGCACTAACCCAATAATTTTTCAGATATGTCAATAGTGGATGTAAGGGGACAGTTGACCCCCTCTCATTACAAGGGTCTAGGGTAGAGAGTAATATAAGCATGTGCAGTGCATTCAATGATTTTTTCTGCTTCAGTTTTTAATAGAGAAAATGTTATTAAATGTATGCGTATTGCATGGGGCAATAAAATTCTCAACAATATTCGAGTGGAAGATGTGGAGGTCCTGAATCTTCTAAAGAATGTATGTGCAAGCAAAACACCAGCACCAGGTGATATTTATCCTAGGATCCTAATCCTAGGGAATGTGCTAATGAATTGTTGAGGCCAGTCACAGAGATTTACAGGAGTAGCAATGCTGAGGGTATCATCCCAAGGGACCGGAAGCTTTCTAATATGGTTTTGATATTTAAAAAGGGTAGTAGAGAAACCATGTCAAATTATCATTCATTATCATTGAGCTTGACATACTACTTCTTGAAAATTTTGAAAATTATTATCAAAATTCAATTGCTGAAGTAGATAGATGAGAATAATGTATTCTCATCATGGATTTAGGAAGAAGTCGTGTAACGAACCTCCTTTGCGTCCCTGATCACATGACTAAGGCTTTAGGTAAGGGCAAAAATGTTGACCTTTTTTATGTTGATTTTCAGAAGGTATTTGATCGGGCCCAACATGGTAAATAAACTCTTGAAGAATTTACACAAGGTTGGAATTGGGAGCGACTTGCTAAATTGGATAGCATTATGATTAAGAGATAGGCCACAATAGGTTATGGTGGGCGGGGAATTCTCTAATTGGGCAGGTGTCACAAGTGGAGTCCCTCAAGGAAGTGTCCTTGGCCCCACACTTTTTTCACTTTTTATCAAAACCTTGATCAAATATTGATGGGATTGTTAGCAAATTCACAGATGACAAAGCTAATGGGGGTAGTCTGGAACCAAAGTGACAGGGACTCGCTCCAGACCAACTTAAACAGGACTGCAGCATGGGCACATGAATGGAGCATGACGTTTAGCATTGGAAAATGCATGGTCACTCATTTTGGTTTGAACAACCTATGTTTTACGTATGAATGTGTGTTGTTATTTCAGATATAAATAGTATTTCTGATCTGGGTATTCTTATTGATGAGTGGCTTAGGTTTTCTAAAGACTGTTTAGCAATAGTAAAAAAACTAATAAAATTGTTTAACCTTGATGAGTTTAGTAGAGTATGTCATACCTTGAATTGTTTATATTGTTAGCCATTTTTGAAAGAACTTTAGATGTTGTAAAAGACATAATAAAAGACTTTCTAAAAATATGCTTAGTACTTTTATTAAATAAAAAAAAACATGATAGTACCAGACTACACGTTACATTAACGTTCAAGAAAGTGAGATCAAGTAAAGACAAATGCACTGAAGATAAATTCCACTTATATAGGCAATACACACCATGTGACGTCACACGTGTGGCAATAGTGACATAATTTACATAGCATTACACATGATGCCAACATACAAAATATTATCTTATCCGAATTATGCTATCAGGTTATTATTTGCTGAGATCCAGAAAAGAAAACACCCAATTGGTCATGGTTAAAACCGCAAAGGCAAGTATGTAAATATTTTTCTTCTGCTACAATAAAACTGAACAGTATGCTTAGTTTCATTCTTAAGAAGATGTCTTCGTGTTCTCCTAAAGTGATTCTTTCACTTTTCTAGGGCTTAGTTCGTCCTGGACTGGAGTATGCCAAAAGGGTTTGGAGACCTTACCTACAGAGGGATATACACTTGGTTGGGGGGTGCAAAGAAGAGCGCCACACACGCTCTTGTTGGTATGCAAGGCTTGATTTCTTGAATATGTGTACATTGGAAGAATGCAGGTGTCGGGGGGGGGGATATGATCAGTGTTTAAAACTTTCAATGGGATAGATAGAAGCACTCACACAGGTCAAAATACTTTCGACATCTCTGTTAATTATCATATTTTATTCATTCCATGACATAGTTGATTGACTTCAACTATTTTTCCTATTCTCATTTCAAATACTCAAACATTTGTCTGTTATAATTTTGGTCATACTATTTCTTTTTTTTGAATTCTACTAGGTGTACCTAAAATATCCAGATATTCCTTCCTCTAAAAGTAACAGGGATTATGTTATAAGTCAGATACATTCTGCAGTAAAAATTATCAGTGATATTGCACAAGGTAAATTGATCCAACATGCTGATGAGGAATCATCTGTCAATCAGATAGGTGATCTAGCCACTCACTTTTGTGAATTGGAGGTATAGTTATTTTTATTTTACGATATTCAAAAATTTTTAATATAGGAATTTTATCATTTTTCAGTGCAGTATGAAAAAATATTAAAAAGCAAACCATAATTACAGTTTATAAGAGAAGTCCATCTTTACATTGATTTAATTTTATTTTCAATCCTAATAGCTGTTTTCTGATCCTTTGTCAAAAAAATAATTTGCTTGCTCATTCTATTTATATTATTAATTCATTTGTGTTTATTCTTTATTAGTTTTCTAAAACAGTTTGTATGTATTCAGACTTTGATTTTTTTTACAAGGAAATGGTTGCTGCTGGTTCATTGCAATTCAATGATAATCATTTGAAGCGTGTTCTTCTTGAAAAACTAGAAAATGTTATTCGATGGTCATCTCACATTGCAGAGTCTCCCAATACTAGAACTGATCATTGTGAAGGCATTTTATCTGAATGCATAAAGTTGCAAAAATCTTTCCAAGAATTTATTACACCAGAAGTGAGTGCACCCATTCAGCTAAATATGCCAAATTTTTATTATGTTTCTATAAGTGTTCTGAGTTATGTTACCAAACATATTTTTGATAGTTAAAAAAAGATAAGTATACAACAGCTGCCATTTATAAAAATCATGTTTGATTCACCCATTTTGATTCTTATGATTGATTATCATAACCCAAGATGTTTCTCTGTTGCTCATATATATAGGTACCCAGATGTTTCATATTATTTTTTTCAAAAATTCAAAGAATAAGTATGTTAATATATGAGTAGAAATTTGTTGAATACAATAAATACTTTGCAATAATTCAATACTTTCATTCTTAAAATTTCAAATTAGTTTAAAAATTTATTGTTATTTTTCATACAGGTCTGTCATATAAAAGGATGACGTCACTCTCCACTATCTGGAGAGTGACATTCTGACATTGTGTTGTTATTCATGATACATAAAATCTTTTTCCAAAGTCACTTGGGTTGAAGCAGAGCCATCTGAACTGGGCCCAGTATATGCTCCAGCACCTGTACCATTAACTCAGAAATTTAAAAAAAAATCTTCAGAAAATATTTGTATTGGAGCAGAAATCTGATTCTTACAACCCATGATTTTCCATTAAAACAGCATTTGTTTTGATTCTTATAAGCAGTGGGTACTGTAGTTTGTGAAACTTTTGACAATGTAATTGACTTTTTTTTTGGCATATTATGTTTTTTTCATTGGTTTGAATAATTACTGTTCAATAATCAAGACTCTACCATATCTTTTAATCAGAAATTAATTACAGATAAATAATATACTAAAAGTTTTCTTTTTTTTACAGATTGGCATGACAGATAGTGATAATATTGCTACTCATATTCTACATCAAATTAGAAGTTTGCATAGATTTAGTCAAAAAGCAGTACTTGACCACATTTCCGATGTATTTTTAGAAACAACTGTGCCACTTTTAGTGCTTGTTGAAGTGGCTAAATCTGGAAACCAAAATGAATTGGGAAAATATGCTCATATGTTTACTGAACATGCAAAAAAAATTTCCAAAGTGAGTTTTTAATAATTTAGTTCACAGAAATTTATAGTCAACTTTTGTTTTTTTTTTCTTCTCATTTTACACTAACGTTTTAAGGATAATGATCCTACTTCAAAAATAGTTAATTGGATAGCTCTCAAGATGAATAATGGCTGTGATTTTCATAAGAGAATTTACTCATTAAATTAAATTATACTCAAGTAAATTTTTTAATATTGAATATCTCCAATGAGATGGATTAGGACCAATATTATATCTTGATAGGCAAAATCTCACTTTTGTACTAAGTTTTTGACATGTCATCATTATTGAAGGAATGTTCTGAATTTTCAAGCAGGGATATGCCAGTATAACCTTGATGGTTTTTAAAATTGCCCAGCTTATAAAATTATTTTTTAAAAGTCTTGGTTTTTTTTGACAGAATAGTAATTATTTGTTATACTAAGCTATGTTTAGCATCATCCTCAAATTCTCGAATTTGTGATTTGTAATGATGATTTTAAATGATTATTTAACTTTCCAAGTGATTTTAAAATCACTTAGAACATTCCTTACAAAATTTTGTTGCAATTAGTGAATAGATATAGTATGACCACGGAAAGATGGCTGCTGACCTTGTATTGCCTTCATGGCAAAAAGGGAGAGTTCATTCTTCATTAGGGAGAAATTGAGAGGCCAAAGAAAACAAACATTCTCCAGGGTTGTTGCTGGAGTTCTTTTTCCCCTCATTTCTCCCTGCTTAAGAATGAACCCTCTATTTTTGTGATGAAGGTCATACATGGTCAGAGGCAATCTTTCCAGATCACACAATACAAAGGTTCAAATCAACTTATGTCTTGAACTTTCAGAATGTTTGTGGTAAAGCCGCATATGATATCAAATATATGACTATAGACAGCAATGTCTTCACTTCTTCTAAAGTCTTTTATGAGAGATTGTTGCACAGGTTATAAATTAAAACAAATTTTCAAGTGATAATGATGAAAGTGACTGAATCTGATATTGAAATCATATTCATGGGGGAAGCTCTCTCAGCGTTGAATATTGTCAGAAGGTTTCTTACAGCATCAGAGTTTATTGAAAATTTTTGTTATGCAACAACTAGGAAAGTTGGTTCAAATTATTAAGCCTGAAGAGGAGCAATCTTGTACAACAAATTTCTATAATATGAATGTCTATTTCTTTATTTTTTCCAAAAATCACACAATCATTGTGAGACAAATTGTCTATTTCTTTTGTCATTTTAATAAATAAAATCTATATCTTAATAAATTTACCACACCTTCTATTTCTATATTTCAAACAAATTTTTGAAATTAATTTATATATACAGTGTGACACAAAAGTTTAGGCACAACATTAATTTTGAGTTTTAAAGTGAATTTTGTGCAGGATTCCTGTGACAAATGAATAACACATAACAAAAACGTAACATAAATCTGCAATATTTGTTATATTATAGGGAAAAAAATAAAAATGAATGCTACAAAAGTTTAGCCACAAATCTCAAATACTCTTTTTTAAAAATCATGTAAATAATTTTATTAGCCTATGTAATTGCTATTGCTTCTAATAACATCAAACATACAATTTTTTATTGAGAGTACCAGGTTTTGTTGCGATTCTGGGTGAATATCGAACCGTGCTTTCTTAACTGCGTTTTTCAGTTTTGAAACTTAAGAAGATAGTTTTCTATTGCCATACACGACATGTTGAAGAAAATCCCATAAGTTTTCTATTTGGCTGAGGTCCGGATCAAGAGATTTTGGATTTACCAATTACAAGCAGAGGTAATCTATGATTGTCAGTGACATTTGCACAGGCCATAGCTGTGATCTGATCTTTTTAGACCTTGAAATCTGGGGCTGTTTTTTTCCGTATTTTTTTAAATTATGACAGATAACAGAAACAGATGGTTAATCCAAGTTTTACTGTAGCTGACTTCGTGAATTCGCTTATGAACAATTCCTCTCGAAATATTCAATTCTGTTCTATGTTTTATTTCACTAGCAAGGTGATTTTGTTGCAAAGCAAGTCTTTGTATCTTCAGGTAAACATACTGGCATTTAATGCTGTTTTTTCCCAACTTTCCTCCATTTTTCAAATTCAAATATCTCAGTGAATATTGCACTTATAAAACATAGAATTTATTTTGTTGGCATCAATTTTCTGGTTGGGATTTTGAGCACAGGGTGTCTTTATAAAAAGTTAACATTTTTATTTTAATAACTATAACCCCTTGCAACATGAATGACACCTGCGTACTACATGTTATTTGAATACTTTTTCTAATTGGAAGTATACCTATAGGATCAGTGGTTTGCCAGTAAAATGCCATGTGCCCTGCTAGCTTCTGTACAAGAGCTTGATGTAGAACAATGTAGTGAACAATAATATCACAGTCTGTGGTAGATAGTCAACTGAGGCAACAGCTTGCTTTGACCAGGATTGCCCTTACCTAACAGGGGCCCCAGTGGGAAAACACAACTGCTGGTCCCCTTCGCAGACAAATAATTTGCACTGATTTGTTATATTATTAAAAATATTCATAAACATTTTTATAGTTGAAGTGGCAGCAGCCTTGTTTTATTACAAAACAAAATTCATGACATTTTGTTCATTTTTAAGAGAGCATGTATGTATATTTTTACATAAACCATATATGTAGGACATACATATTATGTATATGCTGTAAGGAAAGAAAATGCCAGTTCTCTGTAGCTGAATTGTAGAGTACTTGCTCTGCAATGGGGCAGTGGTATAATTTTCCACAAAGGCATGTGAATTTTCTTTCCAAAACTCATCTTCATTTCCACTTGGTATCTAGTTTTTCATACTTTGTAGTTACAGTATATTTGTTATTATCGTACAGTATTTTTTGCATTTGGTAATGATTAGAAATGAACATTAATTTTAATTATTAATTTCATAGTTTATTTATAATTTATTTATTTTATAATTATTTTAAAAATTTCATTATGAATTTACAGGTTTATTTTGATTATTAATTTTTAGTAATTGGTGGCCTACCTGAGAGATAATTTTCGGGCAAATGGCCCATGGTCCAGTTGAGTTTGGTTTACAGAGTGGTTATGAGTAAAAAAAAACTTTTCTTCTATTTATATATATATATATATATACATATATACACACATATATATATTTATACAATCTCAAGAGTGCAGTGCAAATACAAAATAGATGTGATAGCTGATTGCTGATCACTGTTGCACCACAGTCATTTTCTACACATAAGGGCTTATTAGACTCAAGATTTGTAGTTAATCCCTGATCCCAAAGGGCAGCATTCTATAATTTTTTTGATATCTCTAAGAAGTTGATGTGCTAATCTCTTGGTGGAGAGACTTTGAACTGTAGCAAAGTGTACTTCAGTCATCATCTCATTTTTTGGTTGTACGTCCATGTCGGAAATGATTCTGACAAGGACTACTCAATTGGGTATCAAACTAGCAATACCTCTGAACATCCTTTGGTGCTGTAGAAGAGCATTTTATCAACCTGGGCTACCGTGCTCAATGTAATGATGTAACGTAATTGTGCGTCTTTTTTTGAACACAGCTCACTTGTAATTTTTACATGAGTATGCTATTTTGGGATACAGCAGTACTCCCTCCCCCCCAATACATAAAATGACACGATGGAGATTTTAGACAAAACATTGCATAGTACTTAACCTCAGTAGCTTATGTAGATGAATCAACTATCCTGCTAACTAGACATCATATTATCACAACTAATTTCTAGAAATTTTCTGTGCATTGCCCAGTTCAAAAAATTTTACATCATTGTTCTCGTATACTTCAATAATTCTTTTTTTCATTGGTCATTGTTGTTTGTTTGACGAACATTCTCCCTCACTTTCCTAAAATTTGGAATCTGAAAACTTGATCTGTGGATTATGGGAGTTACATAGAGAGGTAGATGACATATTTTTGTGTGATAGATGAGAAAGCTAGATTAATTTTTTTCAAGTAAATGGCAATTTTTCCTTATTTTGTACAGCTGCACTGCTCATCCATAAATAACAATTTTTTTGCTAATAAAAATAACTACTAATTCAAGATTATTTCCAAAATTGAAACCTTTTTACAAAAAATGGCAGATAAAAAAATGTGACTTTGTAGAGGATGGAATAGATTGTTCACCTATCCAGAGTTGAATAGCTACATGTATGTGTGTAAATGATTGATAAAAATTGCTTAGGGTAAAATTAAATAGAACCCCACTAACTTGACATCCGCTTTAAGTGAAATTTTTTTGATCACCTAGGGTTGTCAAGCTATCAAAATTCTGCTGTATTTATAAAATCTATAAAGTATATGAATACATAATTTAAAAATATACCATGAAAATATAAAAATATTTCATAATTTGTAGAAGAAATTTTGCATTAATATAAGTCCATACCTCAGAAAGATTTCCTGTTGAAATTGGAAACTAGTCAGTTTGGTGACAAATCCTCCTTTTTGATAGTGTGGAAGATACCTTGAATTGCCAACTTATCGTTAAAGTTCCAACTAAACAGCAGAGGTTATATCCTGAATTTGTATCAACTAAAATTTTCAAAAAAAAAGAAGTGCATGTGCTCCACATTGGCAAGAGTGTTGCCTCAAAAGATAAGTTTTGAACATTTGAATGCTGGTGCTTCCTCCAATCATGACAAAACCAAAAGTAGAATTTTAATATCTAACATTTTTTTTGTTTTCTGACCTATGTATCTCAAACACTTCAATTTGATAAAGTAATTTTGTATTCATCTGAAATGAGCCTGAATCAATGTTATTCAAAATATCTGGATCTCAGAATTTTCATCGAATAGCTGTTCCATGTCCATAGCCATTCGTGTCCCATCGTGTGAAGAGGTTAAAATTTTTAATTATTTCAATTAATTTTATTTTAAAAGTGATATACTTTTATTTTGTTACAATAAGTTTGGTTTCAGTTTTTTTTGTAAAAATATTTGATTCTCAAGGTTGCCAACATGTCTTGCTGTGTATTTGAAAACAGAGATGGTGTTAAAATGATACGCCATTCTGAAATGCAGTTTGAACCTCTTTCACAGCAGGTAAGAGTGAATTTGTTTTAATTAACTGAAAAATATTTTCATCAAAAATCATAATTTTACACAATTATAACTTTGCATATTAAACAAAAAATATATATACAGGGCGTCCATAATTAAAAGACCCTATTTTAAAATAGCCTACAGGCAAAACCAGTCATCAGAAAATTGTGAAATTTTGTGGAGGACTTCATGAAGTGATGGGAATTTGTGTTTCAGGGGGAAAAAATTAGTTGCACATGTCACCACCAGAGGGTGTTTTATTAAGAAATGACACATTTAGGCAAACGTTTACAATTTTAACAATTGTTAAAAACTTTTATAATTGTTACTGCAACAAAACATATTCCACATGATGGCCATCATTTTCAGATACCACGTGAAATCGCAAGATGGCATGTTCCTCAACTGACCAAAGTGTGTGCGGGGAAATGGTCTGCATGTGGTGTGAAATGCTTCCTTTAAGGTCAGGTAAAGTTCTTGGATTCTCATGACTTACCAGATGTTTCAAATGCTCCGAAAATCGCAGGGATTAAGGTCCGGGATTGGGGAGGCCATAGATTCGGGAAGTGATGGCTGATGACACGTTCTTCTGTAAAATGTGTTTAAGAACATTCTTAACACACACTGCAATGTGTGGAGGAGCTCCATCTTGCATAAAGATTGTCTGCAAGGCAGTGACGTGCTTGCAGAGCCGGAACAATTTTGTTCTGTAACAACAAAGCATATCGCTTCTCAGTGATTGAACATGTCACTGGACCAGTAAAACGTAACTCCTCGTAGAAGAAGGGACTGAGAATAAATGATGTAGTAAATCCACACCAGACTGTCACTTTCGGTGAATGCAATGGAACCTCTAACATAGCGTGCAGATTTTCTGTTTCCCAAATTCGGCAGTTGTGAGTATTGACTGCACCATCCAAGTGAAAATGTGCTTCATCTGTCCAGAGGATATTCGAAGGCCATTCTGAATCTACCTCAACGCAAGCTAGAAACTGCAGTGAGAACCGGAGTCAAGCGTCATAATCATGTGGAAGCAACTGCTGCACAAGTGAAAGTTTATATGGATAATATCGGAGGATATTTTCTGTATGATCATATAAACAGTTGAACGTGGCCTATCCAACGCCTGTGCTACCACAAGAATTTGAAGCTCTGTCCTCTTCCACCTGAAGCAAAACCTCCTGTACTGTGTCTATAGAAATGGATTTTCTCCCTCTTGCAGGATGAACAGCCAACGATCCTGTGGTTTCAAATTTCATTATCATACTCTGAAGGTTTTTAACATTCATTGGACATTTTCAAATCCTCTTCCAAGTCTGATATTTCCGTAGAGCAGTTACTGCAGAATTGCTACTTTAGTAAGACAATTTGACCAAGAAAGCACGATCTCGTAAACTTATTGTCATTGTGAGCAGCCAAACACATTGAGAAACAAGATCTCCACGAATGTTTCTAGGTTTTATAGCAGCTGCTGCGTGACATCACATAATTTTACATGTTTACTACAGGTATTCAAAGGGAAATGCCCTCTAGTGGCGACATGTGCAACTAATTTTTTCCCCCGAAACACAAATTCCCATCACTTCATGAAGTCTTCCACAAAATTTCACAATTTTCTGATGACTGGTTTCACCTGTAGGCTACTTTAAAATAGGGTTTTTTAATTATGAATGCTTTATATATATGTGATTTGTTTCATCATTATAGTGGTATTCATAAGGTGATCGTATGACTTGTATTTTATAGGACTTTCCCATATTTTCTCATATTTCTGCTGTCTGGACTTTTTCAAATGTCCTGTTTTTGCCTGTATTTTTGAAGAAGCTAACTTGAATTTGTAATCTTTATTGAGATCGTAGATAATGGTAGTTTTTATAACTTATAAAGTGAGTTATTTACAATTATCACTATAAATATTCATCTTTTTACTTACTATTACACAATAAAATTACACAAATAAAAACAAAAATGTGGTTTTTTTTTTGTTTGTGAAATACAATACTGAATTTCTCAATTCAGTGTTCTTGACAGAGGAAAATTCAATCTTAAAAAAATGAAATACAATGATTGCATTCCAAAGTTGTTGAACTTTAACAATATTCTAGGAGGTGTAATGTTGAGGTTTTGGGTCTGCCAGAGACAGCTGATGAAAACATAGAAACGATCAAGACAGCTTTGTTTCAACACCTAAAATTAGATATAGCTGAGAGTGATACAGCCATCCATAGAGTGCCAACTTCAATAAAGGACAAGATTAAGCCTATTATAATCCAATTTGACTCAAAAAAACCTGTGATATGTGTTTAGCTGCTACGGATGAACTGAAATTATGTGCTTTGAAAATTGATTTTAGGCTGAGACAGAATATTGTTTATTTCAATGAACATTTAGCTCCTTGTTTAAAACAGGTATTATATCATGCTAAACAATTCAAAACGGAGCATGATTACCATGATTACAAGTTTGGTTGGGCAAAAGGAGGCAAGATATTTTTACATCAGTTAGAGGGTTCCAGAGTGCACAGAATAAGTACCATTGAGAGGATTTAAATAATATCGTTCATTGTTAGAAATAGATTGTCATGTACTGTATGATCTCCAAAATTTTTTATACCCGAAATGTGATTTATCTTGCCCAAAACTACAATTTAACATACTCCATTACAATATTCGTAGCCTACGAACAAATTTTGATGAATTAATTATAACTTTAACACCTTTGTTGAAATATATAGATGTCATGGTTTTAAGTGAAATATGCGTTTATGAAAATGAAATTGTATTGTACAATATTCCAGATTTTTCAAAATTTTTCCAGTGTTGTAATGAAAATAGATCTGTAGGGGGGTTATTGTTTTTGCAAAAAAAATCACTCAATTTCAGTCAAATAACCCTTTTGACAATGCAAACCACTGAATATGTTGTAATGTATAGTGATCTCTTAAAATTGTTGGTTTTTAGTGAATATAGAACTCATGCATTCTCCTCTGACTGTTTTGTATCTGAAATTTGTTCGATTTTACAAACACTTAAATATCGGAATGTTGTCCTGATTGGTGATATAAATATAGATTTATTGAATGATAATGATAACGTTGTAATTGAATATCTTGATTTTCTCTATGCTATTGGTTTCCAATCAATAACATAAGATCATATTCTAATGGCAGTGGATCATATATTGACCACGTTTTCATCAGAATGAGCAGAAACATGGAATGTGTTAAATCATTTATCTTCCAATCTAGTTTAACTGATCATTATGCAGTTGGCTGTAAATTAAATTTTATTAACAATACTTACAATTCCAACAAATTGAGAAAGAAATTTATGTCTGTTGATTACCAAAATATTACTGCTTACTTAAGGAATTATGAATTGTCATATATAGAAAGTGATCCCAATAATTCATTTGACTCTTTCCTAAAAACTCTTGAAATTATCATTGTGAATTATATACTAAGTGCTTTGATAAGCCGAACAACAGGAAAAAAAATAGTTTGGTTACAAAGGAGGTTTTGGATCTTGTAAAACTAAAAGTCTCTATTTGAAATGTAAAAAATTAGCATTTGATGTCTTGGTGAACATTGCCTATAAATCGGTTACTTTTCTTGTTAAAATGAAAGTTACTGAAGCAAAAAATAATTTTTTTCTACATGAATTTAATAAATACCATACATCAGAACAACAATGGAAATTTGTAAATAAAATATTAGGCACCAATGGGTCAAAAAAATCATTGCCTATGGGAAGGGATCCAATTTTAACTTTAAATAATATTAATACCCATTTCATTAAGATGTCAAGTGGAAATAACTCTTCATATCAAAATTATATTCCTACCTATTCAACTAACAATAACCCTCAATCTGTGACTTTTTCTGAAATAAGTTATATTGAAGTCTCGAATATTATATTTGATATATCTCGAGGTAAAAATTGTTCTAACATCATTAATTCAAAGATACTAAGAGTGCTTCCAAATAATGTGGTTTTTTAATGACTATTAAATACTCTATTTTTCCTGATGTTTTAAAAATTGCAAATGTTACTCCGGTTTACAAATCAGGAGATGTGAATTTTTTTAACAACTATAGAACAATATCTGTTCTTCCAACATTTTCGAAAGTGTTTGAGACCATCATAAAAACCGAGTGTTTGACTTCTTCAACAAAACAAAATTCTTTTCTGATAATCAGCATGGGTTTCTACCTAAAAAAAATACTGAAACAGCATTATTAACTTTTACTCAATTTGTCTATGAAAACATTGATAAATCCCACAAGGTAATAGCAATATTCTTGGATATAAGAAAAGCTTTTGATTCAATAAATCACGATATTCTCCTTTCGAAAATGTACTCAATAGGCATCAGGGGTGTCACACACGATTTTATGAAATCATACTTGAAAAATAGAATCCAAAGAGTCAGATGTTCAAGTTTCTACAGTTCTCCTTTATTATTTAAAAGGGGAGTTCCTCAGGGCTCAATTTTAGGTCCCTTATTGTTTCAAATATTCATAAATGACTTTTGTGACATTGATATTTTTGGTAAAATTATCTGCTTTGCTGATGATACAGTGGTCATGTATGCAAGTAATGATCCACTAGAAGTATTGAACCAAAAAATAAATGAAGATCTTTTAAAAATTCGGAATTGGTTTCTTATTAATAATCTGGAAATTGAATAATATTGAAAAGAACAAATACATGAAATTTTCCCTACGAGATAATCCTCCTGACCCTATTCAATTGATATACCATACTAACCAATGTAATCTCACCTTATGTTCATGTAACTGTCTTGAAGCTTGTCAAAAGTATTAAATATCTCTGTCTCTATTTCTATAATAATTTAAAATGGAAATCACACGTAAACTTTCTGCATAATAAATTGAGGTACATGATTTTCAACTTTTTTTCATCTCAAAAGTCATGTTGACAAAGTGTTCATCAGAAATTTGTATTTTTCGTGGTTTCAATCGCACATATATTAAGGTCTTTGTATATATGGTAGAGATTACAATAGTAATATTCGTCCTATAAATTAATCTACAAAAAAAAGTACTTCGACTAATATATAATGACTATAACACCCAGTCTAATATTCTTTTTTGTAATACTGATGTTTTAACTGTTCGCCAGCTGTACTTGCTTAAAGTTGTAATTACTCTGTCCAAAAAAAAACCCATTTGCCCATGTGCACTACAGTAAATCCACATAGACAAAATTGTATCTTTTCTATACCACATGCACACAAAGATATTTTGCAAAAACACTTCATTTTCAAATCGCCAAGGTTTTTCAATTCAATACCATATGAAATGCAAACAATTACTAATCTTCCTCATTTCAAAAGAAAGTTTAAAGAATATCTTCACTCAATAAATGATATTGAAATTTATTTTCACCGTAGTGTAGTAGCAGTAGTTCCGTAACTGCAAAACTTATTAATTTACCTTTTAATGTCTAATTGAAATTGCACTCCGAAAGCCAGCCACAATATGTACATGTATATACAATTGTTCCCCCCTTTTTTCTTTTTTACTTCAACATAATGAACACATTATACATATTTACTATTTAATTTCAGACTTACTAAGACTTACTTCAGTATTACTAATTAACTTGTTCTTGTATTTATGATTATTTGTGTGTTAGAATTTATATGTATATTTTTTTCCCATGAAAGTTTATATCCAGTTTTTGATTTTTTTTTTCATGATTTCGGCCTCAGTATTGGCAACCATTCGCCTCTTGGGTAGTGTTATTTTTGAGAATGTAACTGTTATTGAATAAAATAAATTGAAATTGAAAAATTTTATTTTACAGGTGTTAAATGCTGCTACAGTGTTAGCATGCCGACCAACATGCCCATTAGCACTTCAGAATCTTAGTACTTTTAAAAGAATTTGGGAAAGTGAAGTGAACACATTAGTCAATTCAGTTGATAATGTTATGCTTATTGATGACTTCCTTGAAGTTTCTGGTAAGGCAGTTAAACATTGTTACATTTGAGCTTTGAAAAATATAATTATGTGCATACACATTTATCAGCTTTAAATATAAGTTTAAATCAAGTTTAATAACTTTGTTTATCTTAGAGCAGGAGGTATTCAACGCATGACCCACTACTGGTCACATTTGGTTCTCAATGCTTTTGTTGTGGCCTACCAATCATTTACAGAAAAATTCTGAAAACATTGAAAAAAAAATTACTGGAAGAAATAATTTTTGAATTGATGAAAGAAATTTCAGAATTGATGAAAAAAATGATTTCAGAATTCATGAAAAAAATGATTTCAGAATTGATGAAAAAAATGATTTCAGAATTGATGAAAAAAATGATTTCAGAATTGATGAAAAAAATGATTTCAGAATTGATGAATAAAATGATTTTTAAATCGATGAAAGAAATAATTTTAGAATAAATGAAATAAATGTAAATATAATTAAAAGTATAAATTAAATGTAAATATGTTTAAAAGTATAAATTAAATGTAAATATGTTTAAAAGTATAAATTAAATGTAAATATGATTAAAAGTATAAATTAAATGTAAATATGATTAAAAGTATAAATTAAATGTAAATCTAAATTAATGTAAATATATCTACAATAAAAATGAAAGAAATAATTCCATATTGATGGAAATTCAGAATTATTGAAAGAAATAATTTTTGAATTTTTGAAACAAATAATTTCAGAAGCAAAAAAATAACTTATAAATCAATGTGAGAAATAATTTTGTAATTTCTGATAGAAATTATTTCAAAATCAATAAAAAAGTAATTACATAATTATTTAAAGGAATGATTTCATGATATATTGAGAAGGAAAACACTCAGAATTAATTAATTTAATCGGTAATTAATCAAAAACTTTTTCAGAATCAGTGAAAAAAATTATTTCAGAACTCTCCATGGTAAGCCATTAGTTTCTTTCCATTCAACACGTCGTTGTCATTACATGCAGACATCTGTTTCCCTCTCTCCTCTTCCTTCGATGGCAACTTGCTGAAGCTATGTCGTGTGACCATATATGTAGGTACACAGCATCACTGACTTCTTGCATTCATTTGTTCACTCGTAGGGTCTTTTTAGGTTACCATTTTTGTACTCATTCTCTGATCTCATTAAAATGTTTTTTTTTCTCAGATTAATCTCTTCTGTGTTATCTTTGTTTTTATTTCTTAATTTGCATTTGTGTTAGTTGGTATCAGCTACTAGATTTTTGTTTTGAAAATTCCTTTGTTCTGGTGAAGTACCACCATCTTGGATTTGTGAGATAAGTGTCTTTTATTTATTTCTTTGAAATTTTTTTTTTTGCATACTTCCGGATCAGTTCAAATTTATTTGCTCTCTTGCTTTCATTTCATTTTCACCAGTTTTTTCCGTCATCTCTTTGTTGATAACAAAATTTTTGCCCATGTGCTCATATAGGAGGGAATATCTTGTTCATTGTATCTTTTTGGCTATTTTGATATTTTTCCCAACTTTGTTGATATACTTTTCTTGGGTGTTTTAGGCGTTTGTGTTAGCAAACAGTCAAGAATATTTCCCCCTTGTATTCTTGGTAATTTTTGTTATTTAGCTTTGAGTCTAATTGTTTTAGTGTTAGTAAATAAGATAGTTAGTAAAGTTTGCTAGTTAGCTTATACTAATAAGTATAAATAATATTTTGTACCTTAATACTTTTTAGGGGTGTGCTGTATATATACTTTTATATATTTTTTTTTTCTTTGTAATTAAGGGTTGAGCATTTTATTTTATTTTTTCATATACTCTTTTATATATATTTTGCATTGTAAGGTTTTTTAGGTAGTTTAATTTTTTGTTAACATTTCTCATTCTCCTATTTTTTAAGTATAGCTATATTGAGTCTTATCTAGATTTAGCATTATTGTTAGTATGCCTTGACCTCGATTAGTGTTGTGTAGGGGTTGCGACTGAAGGTTTCCCTGATCTAGGGGATAGTAGCCTACAGTTTTAAGTGTGAGGGTTGTTTAGTGAAGGCTAGGTTGGAGCTCTGGGTTGAAGCATCATGGGATAGAGTAAGAGTTTTGGAGAGCCCAGAGTGGAGCCACCGGCTGACAAAGACGTAATCTCCATGAACAATGACAGTTCAGAGGGGGAATGGGTGGTTGTAGATGAGGTAAAGGGTGATAGTGGCGTAATTATCAGGGAGTCTATGGTTAGGGAACTGTGGAACAGGGTGTGTAGGAATTTCCAGAGTTTCGAGTGCTGTTGCCTTCCTGAGGGGAAGATTAACAATATTTGAGACATTTTTCATAAGTGAAATTTCCCTGAGAGGAAATTCTTGTGGTAGGGAGTGAACCAGGTAGAAGCAAATATTAGTGGGTCTCTGTCAGAACATCGGGACTTACCTTGCAGGGGGGGGGGGGTTTCAGATGTGGCAGTGATTCCAGTACTACTAAGGGGCTGTTTAAGTATTATGGCAGCAGATTTTCAGCCATTTTGACGCCCCCCTGTCGACAAGAGTCAGCAAAACTCTGACCCCTTCCCCCTTGTCAGAAAAATTTCATCAGCACTTCCACCTACCTGCTAACGCATATTGGTGATCAGAGATGTACGTGGGGGGGAATCATGGGGAGCTCGTCCCCCCAGACAATTAGAAATTTATTTTTTTGCTCATTTTATTTACTTGATCAGCAGCAGCTGCACAGTCAAGTTTTGTTAGTATACAGTGCCTTTAGTAATAGGTAAAAAACAGTGAGAATATTTATATTTAGAATACATATCACAAATTTTACTTATATATTGGTGTTGATGAATAACTTTCCTCTTTTTCAACGAACTGAACACCTGACAGTTTTTTAGCTGGACCTAAATCCTTTAAGTCAAATTTGTTATTCAAAAGAGATTTACTATGATTGAAATCATTTTCTGATTTTCCAAAAATAATAATATTGAACATAAAATAATAACAATACACTTGTTCCAAATATGTGCACACAATTACACCATTCCAATCTCATAAATTGTAAAGATTTAAGAACAGAATCCAATTCTAAAAACCATTTACATCCACTATGACATAGACCATAAATTGCTTTGTTCAAGCAACAGACGTAATTAGGTTTGCTAGAGTCAATGAAACCAAATGGTTGTTTTATGTACACCTCACGATTCAGTTTCACATAAAGATATGCACATTTGACATCCAATTGACAATGAAGCTATCCAAGACAAATTACTAACAAAGTGAAAAATAATCTCACAAGAGTGTGAAGTTGACCACAGGGCTAAATACTTCTTTTAAGAGTCACATTTGATTTGATTGTAGCCTTTAGCTACAAGTCTAGCTTTATAGTGTTCAATGTTCCCTTTTTTATTTCTTTTCACTGTGTATTTGGCCCGCTGTGTTTGGAAAGTTGAAGACCCCTGTCTTGAGAGTACATTTTTATATACATATTCAGGGGATCCAGCTTATAACGTTCCCATTGAAAATGTTTTTTTTTGCTTAGTATGATTTATTTTTCTGGTTCCAACTCTAAAAGTGCCTACAGACTTCTCTAACGTGGGACCAAGTGGTAATGCGGCATGTGATATAAAATTCCACCTATGAGTCTTCTGTATGTACATTCCCACTATGCTGATGTGACGTGTCAGGTCAGAATAGTCTGTAGGCACTTTTACTAATACTCATTGAGATTTCCTGTTTAAAGCATTTTCCCTGGCTAGCAATGTTTTCTCATGATGGTTTTTTGAAAAATGTTATAAGCGGGATCCACTGCATATGAATTTACTTTTACTTCAAAGGAAAAGTATATCTCTTTGATCTATGGAGAGGAAGGGGGTGGGGAGGTTAGCAGCTCATCTAGAATGTTTAGCATCATTTGTGTTCATATGGCTTCTTCAAAGTTACTAACTAACTGCTTCATTAGCAGGGGCGTAGCCAGAAATTTTGTTCGGGGGGGGGGGAGCAAAGTGATAGAACAATAGATATGGCCATCTTTTTTCCATTTTTCGGTCATTTTCTCACATTTCGGGGGGGGGGGGAGACCAGATCCCCAAGTCTCCCCTCGCTACGCCCTTGTTCATTAGTATTCATTATAAACTTGCAATGTATCAACCAGTATGGATCTCTGGACCCCTTGGCTGATTTTTTGTCTCATCTTCTATTTTATGTAACAAAATGAAACAAAGTGAAATTGAATTGAAAATTGAATTGAAAAAAAAAAACATATCAAGCTTTTTGTAGCCATACTGTAGTGAAGGGCTATCATTCTGTGGACCAATCATGGCAAAGCAGTGTAAGAATAATCAAACATATGTGTAAATACAGGCCTCATCATGGATCACTGACTTCTGAAGATACCCTCATTAGGGCAAAATGGTATATATAATAATATTTTACTCTTTTATGATAGTCAAACAATCTGGAATCCCTTCAAGACTAAATCTATGAAACATAAAACCTAAGCTGCTGATAAACTAATCCAATTATTGGTGCAGACTCATTATAATGTTTGTCAAGCTTAGTGATTAGTTTTATCTGAGTCATTTCTCTTGTCAGAAGTAATGTTCAATCATGATACACCCACACACAAATTGCAGGCGCGGTAACCCAGGTCGATAAGATACTCGCCTAAAGTACCAAAGGATGTTTAGAGGTGTCATGAGTTTGATACCCGGTTCGTCCTTGTCAGTCAGAAACTTTCCAGATTCAGGGGTTACAACAAAAATGGTGACGAGACTGCAGGAAAAAATTGCTACTGCAATGAGCCCCCCCATCAAGGGGTTAGCGCACCAACCCCTCGACGAGTATAAAAAACAAGCCTGCCGTTCGGAATCTGCAATAAATTGTAGGTCCTGGTCTAATTAGCCCTTGTATGCAGAAAATGACCGTGGTGCGACAAAAATGATCAACAATCAATGATACAAATTGCACTGTTCTAGTACACTCCTGGTTTAATTTTAAGTTTCCCAAAGTATTAAATTTTTGGAGACGATGGTAAGGAAAATATTCAAATGTAATTTTTCCACTTGAACAAAAATTTGTTAACAATTTAATTTGAAAATTACACCAAACTGTTAAATTCAACATGTGTGGTTCCAATGTTTTCAATTAATTCAGCACTGGTATAATTATGGTTCAGAGTTTAGTAATTCTACACAATATTCCACGCAAAACGAATGTCTCACCAACCGATAACAGCAAGGGAGTCAGAAAAATTGTTTACACTCCTAAGGAGTTTAAACCAAATCAAGACATTTATTTGCATATAGGTCATTGGCCTGTTACAAAGATTGGCTACACCTGTGTTTCTTAACCTTTTTTTGCCCATGGCCCCCTTAGGACCGTATTTTCTTTTCGTGGCCCTCCCTGTCATATATCTGCTTCCCCCCCCCCCACCATCATCCAGGAGCAAGATTCTCTACACTTATTGAATCAAGAGTTTTGAGTAAGTCGTTGTGAAAATTTTTATGAAAAAATTCCGGTCCTCTGGGCTGCACCTCTCTATGGTCCCTTTATCACCTGTCATGAGTTCCCCTTTCACTTGATTTTTTTTCCCGTGGCCCCCTAGAATATCCCAGTACCACAAGGGGGTCATATGGCCCTGGGTTGAGAAACACTGGGCTACACCTTTTACACATCGTGATTGTTAAAAAAAATTAAATAAAAATAAGGTTGAAAAAAAATTAAAAATCAATTTCCCCAACTAAAAGTAAACAGACATTGTTGAAAAATGGTGTATTTCTCGTATAAAAAATTTCTATTGGATGAGTTAGTATTTATTAATTACATTAATCCATCTTTGCTAAAATTAATAAATTCACAATGTGGCAGAATATATTTGATACAGTAACTTTTAAATGCTGGAGAAAGAATAATGAAATAGGATATATACAATATTACCATTGAGTCCTCCAGAATTAAAAAATTTACAGATCTCATATTAAATATGATAAACTGAAATTTCTCCATTGTCACTCAAAAAAGGATAACTAGATCTCAGTCGGAAAAATGTGTGAACAACTTTGAATGGTAAATTAAAATTAAAAAATGCCTCACATAACAAACAGAAAATTAAGTGTGTGTATAATATTGGAAGTTTATTGAGTTTAGAATACAGTTATTATCTTTATGTAATCACAAGTTTCAACATGGTTTAAAGCGGCTTGACAAATCGAGAAAAAATCTTGGTGCCAATCAGATATTTCAGGGTCTAAGTTTTTTTTTTTGCCCCAGCAAGTAATCATGCACAGAAAATTTTAAGTGCCAATGCCAATTTTTTAGTTGCCATGGTGACTTGGCACCAGGGATTTATCAAGCCTTGGTTTAAAATAGAAGGAATGGTACATTATATTTTTTAGTAATGGAATGTTTTTCTCTCAATTTGTGCATAAGCACAACCATATTTGGATAAAATATGTTTTACTTGAAAAATCCATTTAAAAGTTGTATTATTATGTTGTTTGAGAGCAATGAGACAATATTCTTAGTCAGCCTGTTATCATCAAGATTTAGAATGCAAACCCATAGAATCAAAATTAAATTAATTGCTGATCGCTTTAAAGTTGCTCATCTAAATTCATATCACTTACACATATTATAGCCCATCGAATCAATCCCAAGGAGTTTTCCAGCTTTTTTATATATTTTTTGGGTAATACATTCATTACACTTAATTGTCAAAATATTTTAATTTTTCAAAATTAAAAAAAAAATCTTCCTGTGTGTGAAAAAGTACTCATTCATCCTGATTAAGTGAATCAAAGGCCTTTAATAAATTAAGATTTGTTGCTTGGGAAAACATTAAAATATTTTTGGCAGTTATATATGTTTCAATGGATTGATGATTTTATGTATGTTGTATATAGAGAACCATATTCTAGAAGATGTCAAAAAATGTATCCAGTCATTGAAAGATAATGATGCAGATACTCTTGATCGGACAGCAGGGGCTCTTAGAGGCAGGGCAGAGCGAATATGCATTGTTGTAAATGCTGAAACTGAAAGCTGTGAATCAAAAATATACTCTGACTGCATTTTAAAAGCAGCAATTATGTTAAAACATCAAGGTTTGTAGTTTATATATTTTATTGTTAAGTATAAAAATTGATGTTTGTGTGATGAACAAATATATAAATTCAATTTTAATTAATCATGTTTAAAATTTTTCTGATTGGTGATTGTATGTTTTAACACTAAGTGCAATGTTGTGAGATCCTATTCCCAACAATTAAATCTAAAATTCTCGAGGGAGATATACTTTGTATCTATTGTTCCCTCTTTCTATATTTTATATTTTTCTTTGGGTGAGTGAGATGATGAGAAGATGCAAATTCGACTCCATTATACTAATAACAGATGAAATAATAACAGTCTCAAGAACAACATAAATTTATTTGCAGAAGTAGAAACAATACAAAAGAATAATCATGAACTCACAAGAACTAATCTTTTTTCTTCCCATTCTGAGACCCACACCTGTCGCTTGGCGTGAATAATCACTGCCACTGCTTTTAGGTCATAGCAGAACACTGCACCATTTCCCATTTATCAGCTACATGAAATATTTTCTTATCAGGAGGGTTTATTACTGATTCAAGTTTACATCTACAATTAATGTGAAATTGCAGTGAAAAAATAATTTAAAATAAATATTCATTCCTATGGGATAAATATTTTTATTATTCAAATAAATTGAAAGAAGTATGCACACATAATTCATTAAAAATAATTATGCATCCTTTTTTAGTTAATTAATGTTATGTTGTTTTATACAAAAACAATAAAACATGGCATATTTAACCCATTAATGATGGTTGGTAAGAAAATTTGCCATTCAACATTTTAATTTTTTTCTTTGCTAATAAATGGTGGGAGTGTTTCCACTCAGTATTTTTCTTCCTTTCAAAAAATTGTCTTTAATGGGTTAAAACCATGCAAGCAAATCAGTGTATATAAATATAATAGATGTGTTGCCACAAGAAAATATTACAGTGTGATTTTCATGGATCTGTGCCGTGGATGGATATGGGCCCCTTGGGAGATCAAATTCCTGTACTCAGTTGTGTGTTGTTTCGTGTTGTGTTATGTTTTTGTGTTTACATACAGTGGTACTTCAGTTAACAAGTGATTTGGTTAATGAAGCAATTCACATAATGAGCAAAAATGTTAAACAAATTTTGATTTAGTTTATGAACAATTATTTGCATTATGAGAAAAAAATTTGTGCATTGTTTATTTAGTTTCATGTTATCACAGCTGAATCCGCTCACACATGTACTGTAGAATTGTGGGTAATATTCTCTCCTACAGTCTCTAGTCAGTTGCCTCACTGGAAAAATGAACACTCATGTGAGTGTGACTGTTTATGATGAGAAACTATATGCATCATTGTAAACACAGGTATAGTCCACCGACCACAAGAACATTGCCTACATTATGTCGGATGATTCCATTATTTCTTTTGAGGTAAAGCCATAGGCGGAGATAGACTTGGAAGTCTGGGGGGAGCACAGTCATTATTTCTGGGGGGGGGGGCACAATGATGATGATGTCAATTCATATATGCATATATACAACATTAGATCAGTCAACTTCACCTTTGATGCTGGGGGGGGGGAAAGGACATTGTCCCCCCCGCGCCCCCCGTATCTCCGCCCATGGGTAAAACGACTGTCCAATGGGAATTGTGCATCATCCACAGCGCTTTCCTGCTTGGTGTCTTTAGTGCTATTTTGGCCTCCATAAAATTTCACTAAAAGCGCCACGGCAGTGCACTCTATATCGCAGTGTTTTTGTTACGTAAACACCAGCTGTTTGACAGTGCCATCTTAAGGCATGGGCCCACCCAGGCCTCAATAAGAGCGGCCCTCACCAAATAAGATCTTGTTGAAATTTTCCAGAATTTACATGGTAGGACCTCAGAAAAATCACTTGGCCCGGGAAGGCCCATGATGGTCTTAAGACGGCGCTGCTGCTCAAACACTTACAGTAAATTATTTTATACAAAAAAAAATTATTCCGCAGAAGCATGGAGGCCCCAGCATCAAAGGTGGAGTCGTTCGATCTAATGTATATGTGTACATATGAATTGACATCAACATCATCGTGCCCCCCCCAGACTTCCAAGTCTATCTTCACCTATATGCAGAAGGGATAGAAAACTCCAGCCCTTTTCAATAATCAGTTCCATGCATCAAGCTGAAGACTACATGTATAAAGCTGTTGTGGCGTTGTATTTGTATAAAACGATTTCGACCAGGCTCCCAGAAGAATGGGGCTGACAAGGCTCCAACCCGGAAGAAATTCTTATAATTTTTTTTCCACACTCAATTCATATGGATGGCCAGTGAGAGATCCCAGTCTTGGATCCCTGCTGCAGCATGAGAAGACCATGCTTCTGATGCCCTTAAGCATGCCCCCACATCTTGCAGCCAGGCCCTCTAAAGTGAATTTATAGTGTGAAAGAACAAAAAAATGATTAGAATCATCCTGGACCCCATGGCTGCGTCCCTTAAGGCCCCAAAGCAGAATGTGCCAAAATCTGTGATGTACGTCGCAGAACAATTACCGCTATTGCAGAACAATTTGGAAGAATTTTAAGAAAAAGTGCAAAAAACACTATTACCTGAATAGGGATTTTTACCGCAGAACATTTCCAGTTAGCTGAGGGCTCATCGCAGAACAGTGCTAAATATTCTGCTTTGGGGCCTTAAGGTGGCTACACATGTAACTGCAAGCTTGACGAGCATGCATGTTCAATCTTTTTATTTGTCACTATTTTATTAGTCACCTCTTTGAAAATTCCATATGAGAAGCTTGTGTGGAGAAAGAAAAAAAAGACAATGGTGGCGATAAGAGAAGGTAAACAGAAAAAGAAGGGCTAGTTGCTGGCAGGTGGCCTTCTCTTGCTACGGCAGTATAGAAATTAAACCAAAGAAAATGTCACATAATTTATAATAGTGATAAATTATTATCATTAAATTAGTAACACTCCCTTTAAATTTATTTTCTGTATTAAATATTTTAGTTCAAAATATTAAATTTAAATTTAATAAAAAAATCAAAAATTTAAATTTAAATTAAAAAATCAAAAATTTAAATTTAAATTAAAAAATCAAAAATTTAAATTTAAATTAAAAAATTTAATTTACTTCCACAATTCATAATTGAGGGCATAGTTCACTGAAGTGTGAAGAATACCCTCATACAGAGAGAACCGATTTGCTCCAAGACAGCCTTTACTAGCAATCTGGGATAATTTTTACCTTTTCCCTGCGCCGAAATGGACCTTCTCTAGAGAGGGGCATTCCCATAACCCTTCTCGTGATCTACGGACTATATGTGCACAGTTTTTTTTATTTTGCTTGCAGGAACCACTAGTTCTCAAAGGTATTGTGTCCTTAAGAAAGACCATTGGACTGGAGGTGAATGCAAACAACATTCAAGAACTAGTGGAAGAACATGCCTAAGAGTTTACCACAGATGAACTGTTGGATCTACATTGCATGCAACTGCTTATGGATAGGATCTCATCTGTGGAAGAGGAAGAGATAAATTAGGAGGAGTCACTTCAAATGAGAGTAGAGAAATGTGGGAAATTTTGTGCAATATTTTGTAAACAGAATCACCCAAATAAAGCTGCTACATGTGAGAATGTGTGTGTATGTGTTGTGAACTTAACGTGAATTTTGTTTCTGTGTAATGCTTGTTATAGTGCTGCCATCTACTTTAAAATTATGAATGAAGTGTAATGATTGATTTGTACTGTTGTAGGCCTATTGCTGTCTGTGGTGAGACTTTTTAATGGGCTATCAACTCACATACACATTTGCTCCTTGTAGTTGAGAACCACAGAAAATCAACTTCAGCCAACCACCACTGTGGCTTTGGTGGGACTCAAATAAAGCTGTAGCAGTGCAAGCAATGAATCTGGCCAATGACAATGTTATTTCTCATTTCTGAGAAATGAATGAGAAATCCTAAAAAATGAGAAAGTGTCATTGGATAGGTTTTCTTTCAAAGTTACATAAAAAGAATAAGTTTGCAGACAACAGTAAGTCTGTAACTCATCCTGAATGGCAGTCCTTCTCTCTCATTATTTAGAATAAGCTAATTTGTAAACATTATTGCATTGTATGTTTGTGTTTATTTCATTTTTTCTCTTAAATTAAAATATTAATTGTATTATTCATGATAATATTATTGTGTTAGTATATTAATTAAATGACATTTTTTTTGTTGGTCATTTTTTGTGTGAATGTGGAACAAATTTTCCGAATTTCCATTATTTCTTATGGGGAAGTTTGATTTGATATATGAGCGATTTGGACAACAAGCATGTTCACGGAATGAATTGATCTCGTTAACCAAAGTTCCACTATATATCATATTTAAAATTGTGTAAAAAATATTGTTTGACTCAAAATGGTTGCATGTAGGCTTACATGAAAAAAACCCCAATTGGTTGACTTTTCAAAAAACATTTCAGGTCTTTCTCATGTATTTTATTACAGTTGTGAATACCATGTTTGTGTCATTTGGTAAAACTTACTATATTAAATTCTAAGCATTTTTTTTCAGTTATGTCAAATTTTGCTAGTGAAGTAGAAAAAGCAGTAAAAATATTGAGTGGCTCATCTGCAGGAAGAATAGATGAAAATGCTTTTGTAGATGCTTCCAGACTTGTTTATGATGCAGTTCGTGAAATTAGAAGAGCTATTTTACTAAATAAAGTGAGTGTTTTTATTTTTTATTCAGTGTTCTCAGTTTCTGTTTACATCATATAAAAGTAAAGATCAAAAATATAATAAAAGTCTGTCATAATAGCAGTTCACAATTATGAGAAAAATTGCCATTATAACAGACTTCTCTTTATAAGCAAATATAAATTTTTTTGCTCTGTTAGGTTATAAAATTTTAAAAAATTGCGGTTTTTTCTGTTTTTCCAAGTCAAGCTGCTTTTTCTACTTTAAAACATGCTTTAGATCATTATATTCTTATATTGATGAACGAACAGAACTCTCTAGTCATGAAATTGATTTTTGGTCATGCATCACACATATTTCCTGAGTCAATGTTTTGAACAAATTGTCTCCAAATTTCAGCCCAAAATATTGTCATCTTTTATCACACCTCAAGTGAATGTTTATTATATAAATACAAGGCCACAACAGGCAAAATGCGCAACGAGGTGGCTGAGAAAAAGATGCCCATAAGAAATATGGATGTCATATATATTTCTAAAAGTACAGCAACCCAATTAAAAATAATTATAAAAACTAAAAACAATATATATACATACTAAAACATTGTATAATGTCTTATTGTCTTATTCTAAGTATGGATAGCTTCTTGATTTACAGCAATATGTTTATTGTATTTCTTTTTTAAACATGACGCACGCATGCACAGAGAAAGAGAGAGATAGATTCCCTGTGACACAACAACCTGGAGTTGTCCCTTACCAATCGGTACTGGTGTCCCCTTGTCAAAGCAGTTGATTCATGATGTATTAATAACTAATGATCCATTTTATCCATCCCGTTGGAAATTTTAAACACTTCAATCATATTTCAGACAGCTGTGTTCATCCAATGTGAACATATTCAAAAAATGAAGTCCCTCTTCATAACTCAAGCCCTATGTGCCAATAAGGACATGCGTAGCTCTTCTCTGATCCCCCTTTAACAAAGTCTATGTCCCTCTGTAGGTATGGTCTCCAAAACCTGACAGCATACTCCAGTCCAGGATGAACTAAGCCTCGGAAAAGCGGAGAAATGACTTTAAGAGAACGCAAAGAGACCTTTTTGAAAATGAAACAGCATTCTATTGCTTTTTTCTATTGTTTTTTTTTACCACCGCTGAACAATGTTCAGAAAACCTAAGTTGTTTGTCAATGAGAATTCCCAAATCAGTGACCCTAGTTACATCCGGGATAGTGACACTATTCAACTCGTAAGAAAAGCATGGGTTGTTCGAATCAAAATGAGCAACTTGTCAGTGCTAAACATCATGCTCCAATACTGTTTAAGTTGGTCTGGAGCAACTCCTTATCGCTTTGATTCCAGACTACCCTCATTAGCTTCACGTTATCTATGAATTTGCTAACAATCCCATCGATACCCTGATCAAGTTTATCAATTAAAAGTGAAAGAAGTATGTAGCCAAGGACACTTCATTGAGGAACTCCACTTGTGACACCTGTCCAATCAGAGAATTTCCCGTTCACCATTACCCGTTATGACCTATATTTTAACCATGATTCTATCCAATTCAGCAAGTTGTCCCCAATCCCAATCTTGTGTAAACGCTTCTAGAGGTTACCATGTTGGACCCGATCGGATGCCTTCTGGAAATCAAGGTAAACAACATCCAAATTTTTGCCCTTACCCAAAGCCTTAGTCACGTCATCATAGAAGCATTATGGGGTCCCTTATCTTTTAACATAGTGAAAAACAATGCTCTAGTCGAAATATCATTAAAAATATTTTTTAACTATTGATTTATTTCAAATCTGGTATACATATTTTTGATTTATATGCCAAGGTGAAATTTTACATGTCTCTAACACTTAATTTTTCTCAAATTTTCCAAAAATTCAATTTTTAGCACCTCGCATGCATGATAAAATAGCACAACATTAATGTAATTGAATTTATTTTGTAATTGATTCAAAATAAAGAAAACTGTCAAGTTTATAGAATGAAGAAAACTGAGATTTCATTGACTCAATCTCTTCTTATTTGGAATTGAATTTAAAAATTAAAAAATAATAATTTTTTTTACTAACCCAAGTATTTATGAACTCAAATCTTCCATGCAGCCTCCTTTATTTTTAATCAATTCAATGTCACAGGACTGCAGCTGTAGCAGAGCATATTGTTCTCTTGTGAGAACGTGGTTCTGTTATATAGGACAGGGGATTCTGGATTTAATGCAGATATATTGTACAGAGCATCACCAGCTTTGTTACACATAAAGGCATTATGCTTTCAAAAGTGGTTGCTGTTGAGTATGATGAAACAAATATCAACCTTTGGAAGAAAAATGGCATAGTTCCACATGTTGAAATATCTCTGTTGGTTATAGAGTGCATTGGTGTCTATGCTTATTATATATCAATGAACTTTGTTATTCGTATGTATGATTTTCATTTTCGTCTTGGGCGTGGTAGGGATCGGAGGTGCTTTTATCACCCTCTGCTTGCCAACCAATAGCAGTAGTTTTATCCGGAACCGTCGCCGAGGAATTACAGAAGGATTATCTGTCACATCGGTGTGCCATTTTGTGTTCCTTTTTGTGTCTTTCTTCATTCTCATGATTTTTTTATTTTATTTTTAGGGTCATACTCTGCAGTGTTTTCTTTATTTTTCTAGATTGTGTGTTTAATTTTTTCGTCAGTTTGATTTTGTCATCAGATTTTTAGGACTGCACATTATCGGATTTGCAAGATACGTTTTTTTTATTACTCTCAACTTTTTAATTTTCATTGTGTATTTTTGATTGACTTGAACTTTTTTCTTGCTCTCATTTCATTTTCATTGTATTTTTGACAGTTGTCTCTTGTCGATAATCAATTTCTTTGCTCATGTGCTCGTATAGAAGTGAATATTTGGTTATTTGTGTGTGTGTGTGTGTGTGTGTTTCCCGTCATTTTCGAGTTTTTCCCATTTCTTTGATACAAACTTGTTTGATTTTTGGTTGTTAGTGTTAGTGAACAACGTATACCTTTTCCAGGGTACTCTCAGTAATTTTTTTTAATATCTGACCTATTGTTTTAGTGTTAGTGAATAGAGATAGTTCGCTAATAACTAATAACAAAGGTTTTTAACAGTTGGCTGATGCGAAGATATATTTTGGAAAGAGAAAATTCAACTGCCCCTACAGGAAATCGAACCCACATCCTTTCACTTTCCGGCTAAATGCCCTAGACCATTAGACTACAAAGGCAATGAATATCTCAATCTTTCCTTAGACTTGCGTGAACTGAACGGGACTGTACATGGACGGTCGGACCAAACTGAAGACAAAGCTCACAATTGCTGACAATGCCACCAGATGGTGACTTATCCGAGGATGATATCACTCTCCGCTATCCATACAAAGGTTTTTAACAGCTTTCTGATGTGAAGATATATTTTGGAAAGAGAAAATTCAACTGCCCCTGCTGGGAATTGAACCCACATCCTTTCACTTTTCAGGTGAATGCACTAGACTACAGAGGCAACGCATATCTTGATCTTTCCTTGGAGTTCGTGTGCACTGAAAATCTCTTTCCAAAATATATCTTCACATCAGCTAGCTGTTAAAAACCTTTGTATGGATAGCGGAGAGTGACATCATCCTCGGATAATACTAATATTTATATATTATACTTTGTAGCTTAATACTTTTTTGGGTGCTGTGTTGTATTCTTTATATACATATATATATTTTCTTCTTTGTGATTTAGTGTTGAGCATTTTATTTTACTTAATTTTTTCATACAATCCTATACGTATATTTCGCATTGTAAAGTATTTTACATTATTTTATATAATTTCCTTTTAACGATTCTCTTCTGTCTATTTTTTAAGTATTATTTCATCTCTAGCAGTAGTATTAGCATGCCTTGACCTCGACTAGTGGTGTGTAGAGCTTGTGACGGAAGGTTTCCCTGCTCTAGGGGGATAGTAGCTGATAGTTTGAAGTGTAAAGAATGTTTGGATAGGGCAAGGTTGGAACTCGAGGTCGATGCGTTATGGGAAACAGTTAGGGTTTTAGAGGGCCCTTTTATAATGGGGCCACTTGTTGTCGAGCCACCTGTTGATGAAAAAGCAATCTCCATGAACAACTACAGTTTAGAAAGCAAATGGGTGGTTGTGGATGAGGGAGAGGGGGATAGTGGTAGGGGTTTAATCTTCTGCGATTCTATGGTTAGGGAACTGGGGAACAGAGTGTTTAAGGAGTTTTGGGGTTTTGAGTGCTTTTGTCTTCCTGGGGGGGGGGAAGATTAGCAACGTTCGAGAAATTTTTCATCTCTGAAAGTTGCCTTTGCGGGTAATCCTGTGGGTGGAAATGAATCAGGTAGGAGCGAATATTAGTGAGTCTCTGTCAGAGTACCAGGACTTACTATTGGGAGGGGGTTCAGATGTGGCAGTGATTCCAGTATAAGCCAAGGGGTAGTGGGGGCTTAGGAGTAGGATCTGCCAATTCAATTTAAGCCGGCCTAAAGGACATTTGCTTCTCACTTGGGGTCACATTCTTCGTGCTTCCCACATTTACCGATAGGTTAGCATCATTGGGATGGGATTCATCTGAATAGGAGTGGGGTCTGGTAGGTTTATGATCAGATCAGGCTCAGATCAGGTATTCTACTCCCAGACCTCATAGATGATAATGCTGGTTAGTTATTGTTAATAATAGTATAGATGGGGAATTACCCACCTCTGACTTGGATAGCTTCTTGATTGAACTCGCACTAAATCACTGGGCAAATTAAAATATGTGCTAATAAATGCCAGGAGCTTGTGTGATAAGAAAGATTTTTTAGTAACTGATAGCTGTGGAGGGCCTGTGTATCTTATAGCCATTACAGAATCTTGGGCAAAAGATGGGGATGAATCTTTTTTACACATCTCAGAATACGATACTTTTTTAAGAAATAGATTGGATAGGAAAGGGGGTGCTCGAAAATTTTTTGTACCAGCATGTATCAGGAGCCACTAGGGGTATTGCTATTTTGGATTTAGTTCTCACTAGTTTGCAGGATTTTATTGAGTATGTTTCGGTGGGGGACAAGTTTTCTTGTGCAGTGATCATCATGTCATCAGTTTTCTCTAACTTTTCTTTGAATAAGGTTGACAACAAAAGACTGGTTCCTTGTTTTCGGAAAACTGACTTTGATGTTTTGAGAGAACATTTAGCAGAGGTGTTCCAAGACCGGCTGGAATCAGTCAGGGTGGTAAGTCAATAGGAAGAATTCAGTACAAAGCTGTTCTCTGTTTTGCAAGAGGTCATACTCTTTGTTCGAAAAAAATGTGTTTGTACATCACGCCCCCTGTGGTTCATGGATAGCGTACATAACCTTTATCTTAAAAAAAAAGAGCATTCAGAAAGCATAAAAGTGGACGAGGTGACTTCTCATTGTTTATACTGATAAAAGAAGGGCATTGAAGAAAGCGATAAGGGATAGTAAAAAGGAAGTTGAATCTAGGTTGGCAGATAACATTGGCTCTGACCCTAAATCATTTTTAGATACGTCAATAATGGATGTAAGGGGACAGTTGGCCCCCCTCTCAATAGGAGGGTCTATGTTAGAGAGCAATGTATGCATGTGTAGTGCTTTCAATTACTGTTTCTATCGGTTTTTAATAGAGATAATGATATTCAATGTACGTGTTTTGCACAGGGTAGTAAAATACTCAACAATATTATTCAAATGTAAAATGTGGAGGTCCTAAATCTTCTAAAAAATGTATGTGCAAGCAAAGCACTCAGATGTTATCCATCCTAGGGTCCTCAGGGAATGTGCTAATGGATTGTTGAGGCCAGTCTCTCACAGATTTACAGGAGTTTTGTTGCTGAGGGTATCGTCCCAAGGGATTGAAAACTTGCTAATGTTGTTCTGATATTTAAAAAGGGTAGTAGAGAAGCTGTGTCCAATTATCGTCCAATGAGTTTGACAAGCTCCCTCTCGAAAATTTTAGAAATTATTATCAAAAAGCAATGGGTGAAATGGCTAGACGAGAATAATGTACTGTCGGATAATCAGTATGGGTTCGGGAACAGGAAGTCGTGTCTAACCTGTGGGGGTAAGGGCTCTGTCTGTTTTTCATCCAAAAATGTGGATGATGTTTACCTTGATTTCCAGAAGGCATTCAATCAGGAACAAAATGGTAAACTCTTAATGCAATTTTACATGAGATTGGGGCAGCTTGCTGAATTGGATAGAATTATGGTTAAGAGATGGGTAACAATCAGTTATGGTGAACTGGGAATTCTGTGATTGGACAGGCGTGACAAGTGGAGGTCCTACAGGAAGTGTCCTTGGCTCCATACTTTTACGGGGAAAATATCTCATGTCATTGGATAACACTTGGGTGTTTGTGAAGAGAATTTTGTGGTCCTTGGTCAGACATGCTATGCTACGGCTGACTTGTCAACTTGACCCAGTCTACAATTTCGTTTGTGCTCAATTAATCTAGTCTATCGATCTTTTTGTAGTGCCTATGTACACTTCTCCACAACTGCATGGGATACGGTAAACCCTAGTGTAACATCCCTTAATGGGGTTACGTGCCTGGTTCAAATTATCCAGTTAAAGGCAGACAACAAGCAGGAAACAAACAAGTTGTTTTGTATCACTTCAAAAGGCTTTATTACAATAACGGTTATTTTACATTAGGTTAGACTTCGTTCATTAAAACAATATTTTTTCGTTATAGTCGATTATTCTTACATCAATTTTAGTTATAAAAAAGCGTGGATCTCACCGCAGAAGTCCATGTCCATTCAACTGGACATCACGTTTCTTCTCGCAGACCAAGAGATGCAAGTGCACTAGTTACGATAGCGATGTAGATCCATTCACGTCATGGAACCAACCAAAGAACAGTGTCCCAGGTTTCAGAACAAGTCGTCAGCAACCAGTTTCCAGGTAGACCTCCCAGCAATCATCGATGACAGTCTATCGGAGTCCAGCCAGTTGAATGTCGAAGATAGAAGTACTGGACGTTTCTATAGCGTCAAACCAGAAGTTTTGTCACGAACCAGACCATTCAAGGTTTCATCTGCCAGAGGGCAACTAGTCACGGGTTGAAGTGCAAGACTCTTAAATTGATTATTTAGCTTTTATAAAAACATCTTCACCGGACCCGCCGGGAACATTAATGGTAGTTATTTAGATCATATTAAAATTTCATGACCGAAATCAGGAACAAGCTACTCAAGTAGCCAAAGCAAGAGGTGAATACTTGAAAGAACAAAGGAATGAATGAATGCGATTAGTGAGATCGAGAGAGGCGCTTTTATACATTGAAAACCGGCTTTAACTTTAGGACCACTCGACCACCGGCAACACTCCGTCTCTCGATAAAAATTCAACAATTCACAAAAATAATTTGCATACTAACCAAAGTCAAAAATATTTCAAAATTTCTCAGTGGCAACGCTAAATGTAATCGGGCGAGCTGGCCAGGCTCTCCGATCACGCCTGTTACGCCAAACACTGAAAAACACAAAAACAAAATAATTATTCTGACGGAAGTCTGCAGCCAACCGCCGAAACAGGTAAGTAAAAATTACAATAACATTATAACGAAACGATGTGATATCTCCCCCGGGAGAATCCCCAAACTAAATAATAATTAAACGTAACGGAGAAGAACGTCATCCTGATCCGTTACACTAGCTGTTTTCAGTCTGTCCCGTTGATCTTTGGTCGACCTGAGGTACTTAGCTATTTGGGTGGCTTGAAGATGGTCTTGATGCCAAATTTTCTCAGGTGTCCGTGTGCATCTTTTTAGGGTAAACCATATGGCCCAGTCTGTTACATTTCTTCGTGACCAGAACATCTCGAAACGGAAGAGTCCCCTCTTCTTCTTTCTCCATTGTGAATTTGATGTTATGATGTTCAGATGAACTAGGAGCTCTTCAAGTTTTTCCTCTCCATGACCCCATATAACAAATGTGTTGTTCACATACCGAAACCAGGTTGATATGAAAAGATTCGAGTCACAAACTATGGTGGCAGCACAATACCAGCCATCATAATGAGTAGTTTCTCAAAGAGCTGTCATAGTGTCATGCCACCCTCTTTCCACAGCAGGAAGGCTGCAACTAGTAGAGAGCAAGGATTCTAGTGCCCCCTTCACTGGATCAGGAAGGGTACCGAGTTTACTGTTTTCCATTGCAGGAGGAGAGCACCAAAATATACTCTGGACCTAGATGACAGAGTAAATTTTTGTTTCTAGTTGCGTCTCTGATAGCAGGTTCTATAACAACTAACCTATTTAAATCCCAGAGATGCTGCTGACATGCTATAGGTTATCAAATACCCAAAATTTTGGAGAGGGACACATACTTTCAGAGTTTTGAGAAGAAACTTACGGAGAAAAAACCTCTACCAACATTTCTCCTTTTTTTCCTCCTCCCCACCTATCATGATAACGCTGCCATGACCTTGAAAAGTAGTTTCACTACTTTTAAGTACAAAGGAAGTACTGACTTTTCCAAATAACCTATAGTACTCATGTCATGAGAGAGATGATGATTTTTGGATACGATTTTTAATGGCTGGCATGAGAATTCAGTTTTATTCAAGTTGAAAGAAGAACCAGACACACCTTCACGTTAATATTCAAAAGAACCTCTAATGTGTAGGAGATGTGCAATATTCAAGTTGACAGTAAATCTTTACTCAAATATAATTAACTCATATACACAGGGCCGCAACTATATGCTTGGTCAGCCGGGACAAGCATGCATTTTGGCACCCTCTCATAATGTTGAAGGAGAGATTAAAGAGTGAAATTTGCACCCCCTCTAGTACAGCGCCTGGGGCACCAGACCCGTCTGCACCCCCCTAGTTGCGGCCCTGCATATAAATTTAAATATTAATATTTGTTTCTTTAGTCATTAATTTAATTGAGTTAAGGCAGTATCATTTAACTACTTTTTAAGAATTAATAGGAAAAAATTTAATGCAGTTTGAGTTTTGACCACTAGAAATAATTGAAACTGGCCGAAATTAATATCAACCAGGCCTGTTTAAACTGGTTTTAACCACCCCTGGTAAAAACGATACAACCCTGCTGTAAATACGCCACTACAAGGTTTGACTGTATAAGCTAAAAATTTGGTATACAAATTGTTCAGGGTTTTACTCAAGAAAAAGTTTACATTATATGCTAATGTGATTTCATACAACATTCAGAGATGCCGCTATACTCTAATTTATATTGGTCCTGGGACCCAGTTTATGAGCAAAAACTGGGTCCTTTTGGAGTGAAAGTGGATCCCTTTTTAAAAAACGACGAAGTCTCCCCCCCTTCCGCATCATTTGCAGTTACTCCTTTAAATCAAACAAATAATTTCTAAAAACAAGTTCAATTGAAACATTCACTAACAAAAAAAAAAGTTTAAGTAAGGTTTAGTAACATTCATTGCTAATTATTCTGCTGGTAGAGAAAAGTTGCAAAGGAACCTATCAACACTGATTAATTAATGAATAACAAGTTTAAAATAAATATAATTAAGTTAGGCACATTATATATTTACTAATAAATCAGTCTATAACTTCAATTCTGATTGATTTTTCATTTGAGACCAAACCTTAGCTCTTTCAATAATATATTCTGCATAAATTTGAAGCAAATGATTTTGATGATCATCTTCTGATTCATATAAATCTGCTGAGTGATTTCCAGCTGAAATTGTTTTCTTTTCCCTCCCTGAGGGTTCATATACTGTGGACTAACACCATTATTTAATTGCCACATATTTCACACCTGAATATGGGAGCTATGTTAGATTTGTTATTGGTGAAACCTAACAGTGTGCTTGTGTGTCCAGCGTTGTGTCTTGTGTTCATAGTAGGTAGTGCCACCAAATCACTAATGTGTGGATTTGTAATTTAATGTATATTTGTATTGTAGGTCTGCTGATCATCATGGCATGGGCAGCTTGAGACAAAATTTGTGCCTGTGCAGAACCTGTTTTTGGTGCCCTCTTGCCCACCCTCATCTTAATTTTTCTTTATCCTAGCAATTCCTAAAAAAATTATATATTTTTTGCTCTTTCATCTCAGATTTGGTGCCTCTCCTAGGGTGGCACCCCATGTGGCTGCATATCCCCTTTGTCATGGCAACAGAGCTTCTTTCCAAGGGATAGCCAACTTAAAGTTAGAAAACCCTTAGGAAAACGTATTTAGCCGAACACCATTACACATTATTGGGCCCCAAATCCAGATTTTTGTGGTGGGAAAACTCGTGACTGCATAGCGGCTAGATCACAAAACTGTGGATATTTATGAAAGAGTTTTTACAGATTCCATCTGTAATTTTCTCCAATAAACTCTCAAAACTTTTTACAATTTGAATGGGTGATTCAATTCTATACAATTTTTCAAGAAAACACATGTGCAATCTTGTGGAAACAAAGCAAATTTACACAGTAAATATGCTGTCTCCAAATGTTGTTGAGTTGTTGCAAAAGCACTGTAATTTCCAATACATAACTCGGAGGAGAAAAACCCTTAGAAATTGGAAAATTTTATGTAATAGCCACTCATTCAGGGACAGAACTTGATATTTCGTCAGCCCATTCATGATACATTTATATGGGTTATACATTTTATACTAATACAGTGTAGCACTTCCTTTGTACTTAAAAGTTGTGGAACTGCTTTACAAAGTTACGCCATACAGTTATATCATGATAGACAGTGATGAGGACGGGAAAAATGTTTATACAAGAGGTTTTCCCCTCTTCACTTTTTTCTCAAAACTTTGAAAACTATGCATCCCCCTGGCATATGTGAACAAAGTTTTTATGCATCCTTCTCGAAATTCTGGGTATTTGACAAGATATAATGTGTCAGCGGCATCTTGGAACTTTGCAGCTTAATCTTTTTAAACAATCTTATTGCAACATGCTTATAATTTGATTGATTTTTGTTTCATTTCAATGTGTTTTATTAGAAAATGTTATACATTTATCACATTCAGTTAATAATACCTGAATATTAAATTATTATAATTTACATTTTAGGGTGTTGGGGAATCAGAATGCGAGACAGACATTGAATGTGAAGATAGCACATATGACGCAAAAAACAAGGGTAAGTCATGCTTTGGACTGAAATATCAAATACTGTACATTAAAACCTGTGAAACAAACAAGTCTTTCGTGAACATCATGTAAAGTAAAATTCAAAGTTTTCGGGTTTTTTTGGCCAATGTAACGTTTTTGTCTTTCAACGTTTCCTTCACACGGGTGGCGAACATTTTCAAGAAATAAAATCTTAAAAATTTTTGTCACCCATTCAAACGAAACGTCGAAAGACAAAAACTTTACATCACATTGGCGAAAAATCCCAAAAACTTTAAATTTTAGTAACACCTGTGTGTGTGTGTGTGTGCGCATGCGCGCTCGCTCAAAACCAATGAAAATGCTTGTTGAATCTGGGCACTAGCCAAATCCTTTTCCAAGTTAAAAAAGTCAAATATATATCAGATATTTAGTGTTTATATAACATAGTATTTGACATCCTCTCGTGATTATTAAATAGTCTAATAATGCCTGAAATTATTCAAAATTTTTTATAAAATGTTAAATACATCAGAAATAGAATATATGTTGTATTTTTATATATTTTATATGATATCTATTATATTTTTTCCTTGCACATATGTAAAGGTATATTGTGACTATTTGTGCGGCTTAAAAGTAACTTGGTGGGCTTAGGTATATTTTCAGTGATACAGTACAGTCTATCAATAATTTTTTGAACTAATTTATATTTTTATTACCAAAAGATTCTGAATTCATAATAAATGTTTTCTCTACGCTATGAGTGTGCATGAACATGCACAGTTGAAAAGTTATTTGGCAAACAAAACAATCACATATGGTATGCTACTGCTGTATATCTGTGCTCAGATGGCAAAATGTAATAAGTCACTTTTTCAAAATTTCACGAGGGCAAATTTGTAAACAATATTGAATTTTTCCTCTGTTGGTTCCTCATAAACCAAAAGAGATGGACAAAATTTTGTCACCTTCCAAAATTTTGACGAACGAGGCTCCAGAATGTGAACAACTCAATTTTTTGGGAAAAGTGACTTGTGACATTTTACCATCTGACCGCAGATGTGATGGCATCTCACAAGCTTTTATATATTTATCTGCATGCTTTTCCTATTTTGTGATTAACAGTGAATTTTATGCCCTTGTTACAGCTGCCATCATTAGTGATGTTGATGAATATCCAGACATTACTGAAATCTCGAATACACGTGTAAGTAATTTCCCTCTTGTTTTACTAGTAAAAAACTAATATTTCACAATATTCATAAAGAGCAGTTAAGTAAGCAATGAAAGGAATTAAACCGTAATTGAAATTGTATTGATTTTGGTAAATATGATTGGTGTTAAATGTTTCTTTAAGATTATAATGCTATTTTTAAATCTATTTTAGGATGCTTATAGGTTGGTTTCTGAAGAAGAAAAAATGCAGATAGCTGCCCAAGTTGAAACATTTCGATGTGAAAAAAGCAAATTTGACAGAGAAGTTGCTAAATGGGATGAATCTGGCAATGACATTATAGTTATTGCAAAACAGATGTGCATGGTGATGATGGAAATGACAGATTTCACACGGTAAGATCTATTTGAGTTGTTAATGTACTTTAACGTAGGAGTAAGCCGCTGTGGTGGTCAAGTGGTTATAGTGACGGACTCGCGATGCGAGGATCCGGGTTCGAACCCCACAGTGGTGGTCGGCTGAAGTTGGTTTTCTGTGGTTCCCAACTTCAAGGCGCAAATGCGAGCCGATCTCCCCGTTAAAAAGTCTCGCCACAGAGAGCAACAATCCTACAACGATAAATCATTCAATCATAACACTTCACTCATAGTTAGAAAAACTGGTGGCAGATGGCAGCACTACACATAACAAGCATTACAAAGAAATAAAAAACTTCACTTCAGGTTTCACTACATGTGCACGCACATTTCCGCATGTACCGATTCGTTGGGGGTTCCGCGGGGGGGGGTGTAGCAGTAGTTGGTAGGGCCTCCAAAAATGGCTTGGGGATCCATGATGTTCTTAAGTCAGCCACTTCGTTGGGCAATTTGCCTGTTGTGGCTTTGTATTTGTATTTGTAAGCACATCCTCTTTTATTAGCATATTTTAATGAATGGGTTAAAGAGAAGAATGAATTATGAAAATGCTTAGTATATATATATATAAATTTTTTATGCTATTGATAAAATTAGAATAAACATTGCAGTTATTCCATTTTAAAATGTCCCCCTTTCTTTTTTATAATTTTACAATTATAACAGTGTGATGAAACGATAAGTTTGAGACACATTTTAAAAGTTAATAACAAATCAACCATTTTGTATAAAAAGATGCAGTCTGCACCCAAATACTTGTCATGGCCTAGAGTTTTTTTTTTGTTAATAAAAAAAGTTTGAATTTCACTCACAGGTGGTGCTGTAAAACAAAATACTCGACATAATACATAAAATGCAACACAAACACATAAGTAATGGTTATGACAATTTCTTTTACATAAAACTATCACATTTCAATATGAGTGCCTTTTTTTAGCTTGGGTTACATCTAAACAGGTGGAAGGGTGCTCATGTTGAAATATGTTAGTTTTATGTGACACAAATTGTCACAAACGTCAGTTATGCTCTGTTGTGTTGAATTTTATATGTTATGTCGAGTTTTTCATTTTACAGCACCACCTGTGAATGAAATTCTAGTTTTTTTTAAATTTATCAAAAAAAAGAAAAAACTAGGCCATGTATAGTGCAATATATTAGTGAAAAATGCACCTTTTTATGTCAATTGATTAATTTGATATAGATTCTCAGAATGTGTCCAGGACTTCTTATACACCCTGTATTTCCATTGAATATGATTTTTAATGATGAATTGGAATTTTGCTTTTATGAAGACATCTGTTTTATTCAGTATTATTTCACATAATAATCATACCAATAAACTAAAAAAGAGCGGATTAAACTTTTTTATTTTTTTGTCAATATTTCTGAGTTTGTTTGAAGCTTTACCTCAATATTTTTTCAGAGTATGCAATGAAATATTTCAGATATTAATTATAACAAATAATTGGACAATGATCTTAAAAATAATTTTTCTTCTATTCGTCACTATTTTATAGTCATGATTATTTTTTGAATTATTCAAGCTTGCTTTCTAAGAGGGCAAGCTAAGTAAAATTAAATTTACAGATGATAAACATAAAGTAATTTTATATTTATTAAGCATTACAATTATTCGTCAACTTCTATGCTCTGTTATTGTTTAAATAGAGGAAAAGGTCCTTTGAAAACAACCATGGATGTCATTAATGCTGCAAAAAAAATTTCCAGTTATGGCTCAAAGTTAGATAAATTAGCGAGAGATATTGCTGAACAGGTAAGTTTATTATAAGCATGTGTATATTGTTGTTCTGGTATGCACGTATACGATTAAGGATTAATGAAATATTGCATTTTTTATTTCGTACAAATTGAGATGAGTCCTCTGTCGTCTCTGCTTGTCTCATTCAGTATTTCATTTATTTGCTGGCTGATTCATGAAGGGCCCTCAGTTGGCTTTGCTTGACTCGTACTTTATTTATATCGGCTCAGTACTTGCCACCCGGCACTGGACTTGACCAAAGGGACTTTGTTTCCATCCATTAGGGACCCTCAAGAGGGTTCCTTTGTGGTCTGCTTGTTTTGCTCAGTATCTTGTTTTTAATCAAGTCTTTACCCTTGATCTGCATTGAAAAGGTTGAGAACTACTGCTGGAAATTCAAGCGTCCACATCTGATCTCCGCTCACTTCAGCAACTTTTGTTATTCACGAATACGCTCTTTGAAGACACTTTCCTGATACAGGGGCAGGGTTGGTAAAAAAAACCGTTTTTTGGTTTAAACCAGTTTTTTTGTTTTAAATAGTATTAACATTAAAAACAATAAAATTTCTGAAAAATCATTCAAACTTCTAATAATTAATTAAAATAAAATGTTTATTAATATAATTAACACTATTCCCATATTTAATTAATCAATAAATATTTCTTATATATTTTAACAAAAACCAACTTTTGCAATTTAATTATTTTTTGCTTAACTCAATGGATTACTTTGTGTTTGAAAATTCTCTCAATGTTGTTATTAATCATATAATATAAAGATGTTTTCTCCAGTTACTTTCAGTATGCTTAATTAGGAAGCTATTTTGCAAAAACTATAATAAAAATTAGGTGAATATAATGAGGTGTATTCAATGAGGTATAAATAATGCAGATTAATTAACGATGATTTACGATATACAGGGTGATTATAACTAAGGTTCTGATTTCAAAACACTGTAAAAAAAAAGAACGATTGTCAGAATGACTTGAAAATTGACATGAATATTCCTGAAGAAATGAAATTTTATTTGGTAAAGGGGGAAAAAAGACTTTAAAATGTAAAATTAATGACATCATCCAACACATGGGAAATTTGCTTACAGAAGGGAAACAATAGCCAGAGATGGCAAAGTAACTTAATTAAACTGAAGAGCCAAAAAAACTGGTACAGGCATGCATATGCAAATAAAGAGATATGGAACCAATCAGAGTACGGCGCTGCGGTCGGCAACACCTATATAACACAACAAGTGTCTTTCATAGTTGTTAGATCAGTTACTTCTGCTACAATGGCAGGTTATCGAGATTTAAGTGAGTTTGAACGTGGTGTTATAGTCGACGCACGAGAGATGGGACATAGCATCTCCGAGGTAGTGATGAAATTTGGATTTTCACGTACGATCTTTTCACTAGTGTACCGTGAATATCGGGAATCCGGTAAAAAATTAAATCTACGACATCGCTGCGGCCGGAAAAAGATCATGCAAGAACGGGACCAACGATGACTGACGAGAATCATTAAACGTGACAGACGTGCAACCCTTTCGCAAATTGCTGCAGATTTCAATGCTAGGCCATCAAAAAGTGTCAGCGTGCGAACCATTCAATGAAACATCATCGATATGGGCTTTTGGAGCCGAAGGCCCACTCGTGTACCCTTGATGACTGCATGACACAAAGCTTTACGCCTCGCCTGGGCCCGACAACACCGACATTGGACTGTTGAGGACTGGAAACACGTTGCCTGGTCTGACGAGTCTCGGTTCCAATTGCTTCGAGCTGATGGACGTGTACGGGTATGGAGACAACCTCATGAATCCATGGACCCTACATGTCAACAGGGGACTGTTCAAGCTGGTGGAGTCTCTGTGATGGTACTGAGCGTGTGCAGTTGGCGTGATATGGGACCCCTGATACGTCTAGATACAAATCTGACAGGTGACAGGTATGTAAGCATCCTGTCTGATCACCTGCACCCATTCATGTCCATTGTGCATTCCGACGGACTTGGACAATTTCAGCAGGACAATGCGACACCCCACACGTCCAGAATTGCTACAAAGTGGCTCCAGGAACACTCTTCTGACTTTAGACACTTCCGCTGGCCACATAAATCCCCAGTCATGAACATTATTGAACATATCTGGGATGCCTTGCAACGTGCTGTTCAGAAGAGAACTCCACCCCCTCTTACTCCTACGGATTTATGGACAGCCCTGCAGGATTCATGGTGTCAATTACCTCCAGCACTACTTCAGACATTAGTCGAGTCCATGCCACGTCGTGTTGCGGCACTTCTGCGGGCTCGCGGGGGCCCTACACGATATTAGGCAGGTGAACCAGTTTTTTTGGCTCTTCAGTGTATAACATTTCATGATTTCATAATTCATGGAAACATCACAAAAAGTGAAGTAATTGAACAAATAACTACAACTTACTCAAGAAATGTTAAATATGTTGTCCACCGTGTTCTGGCTATGAGGTGAAAACACAAAAATTCTGGTTAAACAACAGATCAGAGTATGCCATGGTCATGATGTGGATGCGCTTGCAATTCACCTTTATTAAATCAAACGCGCCCCCACGTTAATATTCTTCAGAAACTTCTAACATATAGGGGATGCGCTGAAGCTTTCAATTCACCAAAGTTTGCAATCCCACCACTGTTCATAATATTTTGAGGTACCCCCCACAGCCAGAAGTTGCAAGGGTTAAGGTCAAATGAACTGATGGCTGGCCAAGTGCCGTGCAATCCTGTTATTGTCAAAATGGGTCTTCAGCAGTTGTTTTGCTGGTATTGCAATGCGCATCTTGATAAAAGTTGTTCTAGCCACACACTGATGCTGTGGAAGTGCCGAAATGATGTGACTGCACAGAATAGATTATACTGCTGGCCAAGTACAGCATCATCTACTTGCACATTTTGCACTACTTTCATTTTTTTATTTTGCCAAAGAAAATTCAATTGCTTGAGGAGTATCCATGCAAATTTCCATGTCATTCTGACCAGTACTTATTGTATAGTTTTTGAATCAAAACTTTAATTATAATCACCCTGTATATAGCTGATTATTTTTCATAAATCTGTAACTACTACTATACAGTAGGACCCTGATTAACTGGGCCTAACAGTGAAAATATAAAAAAACAACTATTGAATATTAAAACTGAGATATACAGTAGGAGATGTGCTACTACTTATGGGAATGAAAATGTCTGTGAGGTAATGTAACTACTAGTACACTAGTCTTTGTCCTTTAGGGACAGCTGGTGTCTTTCTTGGATTATAGGACCACCTGCTCCTAGCATGATGGTGTCACTACTATTGCTGCTGCTTTGTGAAGGGAAAAAGAAACCTTGTGAGATAATACACCACTACATTTAGATGTATGATACAATCCTTATTCATGAATTTGGTAAAGATAGAGCATCAGAATGTAGCCAAAGGTTAGAAAATGTGGTAAGAATGAGAAATTTTGGCTTCTGTATATAACTTTAAATAACTAAGATACTTCATATGAAAAAAAAATATATATTCAGACCACTTTTATATGAGAGACTTTTGAAAAAAAACCACTTACACATACTTACACTTACATCTTATGCCATTTAAAGATATACCACCAAAATATACCCCAAGAATATAAAATGTGATAAAAATGAAATATTTTGGCTAATAATGAACCAATATGAATATTTTTCAAGGAAAAATGATATTTAGGCCACTTTTATTTGACTTTTTGAAAAAAACAAAAAACCAAGTGGTTGTTTGCTTTATACACCAAGGTATAAACCAAACAACCCTGTACTGGGGTGCAACAAAAATGGCGACATGACCACAGAAAAAGATTGCTACCCCAGGGAGTCCCACACTGAGGGATTAGTGCACCAACCTCTCTGAGAATATAAAAAAAGAAGGCTGTGCTGTTACTTGGTTGAAGGGGTGCAGAGAAGAGCTACGCATGTCCTTATTGGCACACAGGGCTTGAAATATGAAGAGAGACTTCATTTTTTGAATATGTTTACATTGGATGAATGCAGGTTGTCGAGGAGATATGATCGAAGTGTTCAAAATTTTCATTGTGATGGATAGGATGGACCATGAACTTTTAGTACACCGCCAATCGACTGCTTTTATAAGGGAACACCAGTATCGATTGGTGAGGGACAATGCAAGGCAGTGGTGTCGCAGGGAATTTTTCTCTAATAGAGTTGTTAATAAATGGAATAGCTTACCCCTGGAGGTAGTAAATTGTAACACAACTGACACGTTTAAAAAGAAATACAATAAACATGTTGGGGTAATTGAGAAGCTATTCATACTTAGAATAAGACAACCATAAGTATTCTTTATGGGCATTGTATAATATTTTATCACGTGTATATATTGTTTATAGTTTTTATTAACTGCATTTTTAATTGGGTTGCTGTATTTTTGTAATATATGACATCCATATTTTTATGGGCATCTTTTTCTCAGCCACCTCGTTGTGCATTTTGCCTGTTGTGGCGTTGTATTTGTATTTGTATTAGGAATCGGAAATAAATTGCAGGTTGCTGTCGAATTAGCTCTCATGTGCAGAAAATGACCGTGGTGTGACAAAAATGATCAAATGATCAATTGATGAGAATTAGCATTTTATTTAATGGAATTGCTCTAATGTATATAATTACGTACACAAAAATGATGGAACAAAAATTTCAAGTGAAACCCACTGACTTAACATCCACTTAAGTTGACATGTTTGTCAATACTTTTGGGGTGCTGAGTTTCCAAGAGTCTACTGTATTTACTTTAAATCAAAAACAGTTCTTAAACTGCAGTAATGGGATTGATAGAGAATTAATTATAAAGTAGAACCCTTTTGTGTATAGGACTCTCTTTTATATGACTTTCACATTTATATGACATTTAGGTTCAGTCTTAATTCATCTGATTCATCTCTACACATTTTAATGTTAAAATATTTTATTTATACATTGCAAAACTTCAATTACACAATGTTTGCATTTCGATGCAAATGCCAATTTTTGTTGGAGAGACCAGTTCTATCAACTACATCATAAATTTTTTGTAGGTAATATAAAACACCGCTGTAATCATATGTGATGTACACTGCTGGCCACCGTAAATGCAACACCCTGAAGGAAGCATGCAAATAATATGAAATTTACAACATGCATTAGCGGCGGTGAGATATGCAAATGATTAGAATTTCAGCGCAGACGCACATCACGCGCGACTGTGGCGCCACTTCAAAGCGCTATTTAAGGCTTGGAGATTTCGACGATTTGAAGTACGGCAATTGTGTTTTTCTTGTGGTTTTTTCAAAAAAACGATCAATTATGCCTCGTAGAAAACAGCGATCATCTTTTGATCAAGTATCCGAGTTCGACAGAGGAAGGATAGTGGCCTACCGAGATTGTGGATTATCTTTCAGGGAAATCGGTAGTCGAGTTGGACGAAACCAAACAACTGTAATGCGGATATGTGATCGTTGGATGCAGGAGGGTACGACGGACCGATGTGTTCGATCGCATCCACCTCAGTGCATCACTTCACGTGATGACAGGCGTATTGTGCGTATGGCAGTGACGGATCGCTCAGCCACATCACGAACCATAGCACAGCACATTCCAGTCTGTACCGCATCATCCAGTGTCTGCCCGTACCATTCGACGGCGTTTACAGCAGAGTGGTCTGTCCGCAAGACGTCCATTGCTTCGTCTACCTTTGACGCAGAACCACAGACGTCTCCGCCGCCAATGGTGCGATGAAAGAAGGATATGGACGGCACAATGGAATGAAATTGTCTTTACTGACGAGTCACGCTTCTGTCTGCAACACCACGATGGTCGGATTCGAGTCTGGAGACACCGTAGAGAGAGGATGCTGAACAGCTGCGTTATGCACCGCCACACTGGTCCTGCACTGGGTATTATGGTATGGGGCGGTATTGGATATCACTCTCGCACTCCTCTAGTACGCATTGCCGGTACTTTAAAAAGCCAGCGCTACATCTCCGAGGTGTTGCAGCCAGTTGTCCTTCCTTACCTTCAGGGCTTGCCCACAGCCATATTTCAACAGGATAATGCGCGACCACACGTGGCACGCATTGTCCAAAGGTTCTTCGTCAATCGCCAGATTGAATTGCTTCCCTGGCCAGCTCGCTCTCCGGATCTTTCGCCGATAGAAAACATGTGGTCCATGGTTGCTCAACGATTGACCCAGATTACATCCCCAGCTGCCACACCAGATCAACTTTGGCAACGCGTGGAAGCTGCTTGGTCTGCTGTACCCCAAGAACACATCCAAAGTCTCTTTGAATCAATGCCGAGGCGTGTGGCAGCGGTGATCTCCAACAATGGCGGCTAATCTGGCTACTGATTTTGGCAGAAACCACACTTCACAGATGTCTATAAATTTAATCATTTGATGCTTGGTCAACATGTTATCTACAAAATAAATATTGTTGCGATATCTCTTGTCTTTCTTGGTGTTGCAATTTGGGTGGCCAGCAGTGTATATTGTTATCACTAAAGCCATAAACTTTATGGCAATGCTGTTGACAGACAAGAAAATATATTAAGCAGTCAGCAGGCTGATGACTACTTAGAGTAAGCATGAAAGTGATTTGTTTGTTGTTTTATTTTATGAATTCTGGAGATGTTGTGAGCCCTAAAAAAATGATTTCAATTGATGAAAGGCAATCATACTAGATGCTCCTTATGAGTCATTCCCCTCTCCTCATGTTTATGCTTTGTTTTCTGCATTGTGAGTAGCTTCCAGCTGAAGATGTTTGAAAAGATGCAGATTTGTTGATTGAAAAACATGTACAATATTGGTTCTTTTTTATTTTAAGTAGCATTTCCTTTGGTTTAGGTGTCTTGCTAGCTGGGTACGTCAGATTCACAGTTTCCAGAATGTTTAGAAAATAAAAAATTTCCTTCACTGAAACATAAAATCACAATGTTGAGAGAATCAACAATAATTCTGGATCAATAACAAAAGTAAAACAAAGGAAAAGTGGAAGAATTAAATATAAAAGTCAGATTTAAAGATGGCTGTACAAACTTCTAATATAAATATAAAAATGAATCTATAAATAGAATCTATTGCTAAATTGATTTTTTTTTTCAATTTGAAAAGAATAACTGAAGTTTCAAGTAACGGCAATATTATCCCAGTTATGATTTTTTGAAAAATTTATTACTAGGTTTTATTAAAAAGTCAATGTGTGTGTGTGTGTGTCATGATTTTTTACCAAGTACATATTCAGATAATTTTCACACAAAATCTGAAAATTGAATAAAAAAATTTAGTGTTTGATTTGGGGTAAGGAGTTATTCTAATTTAAAACTAAGTTGAAGAGTTTGAGTTCTTGTGACTATCACAATTATACGTTTTGATGTGGTCTCTTGAGGGTGTTATAAGTAGGGTTCCACTGTATTATGGGTCCCATTGTTTTATTTATGAAAAATCTATTTTTTTCATTGACTAAATAATAATTTTCATTGAATGTAAATAATTAAAATATTTGTCCATATTTTTTCAAAGTTTCATTGTATAACTTTTTTAACTTCTGGTTATAATAGTGCCCTGAATCTAGTACCAAAAAAGATCTTCTTGCTTATCTGCAAAGAATAGCACTATATTGTCATCAACTAAATATCACAAGCAAAGTTAAAGCTGATGTACAGAATATTTCAGGAAACCTGATCGTATCTGGAGTAAGTTTTCTTATCTTTTTTGTTCTATATAACTGCATGGACATGCAATTTACTGTCTACTACCCCTGAGGGGGTGAGTTTAAATCCAGGATCAAAGAATGTGATTCAGCAGAACTTGTTGGATCCTAAGCAAGTCTTCTTATCCCTGTTGCAAATAACATTAAGCTTAATAAAACAATTTGTAAAAGCTTTGGACAAAAATTATGATTGATTTTGCTATTTATCTGATGTTTTCCCACATTTCTTGAAGGGCAAAAACAAAAAAGGTGTTTTCGTCGGCCCAGATAGTTAATGAAGGACAAAAACTTTGAGGAAAAAATGAAATCAATCGACAAAAAAGCATGAGTTAGTTTCTAGGACGTCAATAAGAGATTTTTACAAAATAACTAAGATCCTAACTATAAAACAATAGTTTGAAAAATGCTGTAAAAAACAAGCCTAAAAATACAGTTTTTGCATTTTCATCTAGAATAGTTTCCTAAAATCTTGGTCCATTGAGTGAGGAACAACATGGGAGATTTCAGCAGGAGATAAAATGCATGGAAAAACGATATCAAGGACACTGAAATAATAGTTATCATTACCCAACAGATGACCGAGAGCACTAGAACCCTACTCAAAAGAGAATAAATTAATCAAAAGGAAGGAAAGGGTGGCAAGAATACTCATAATTTTCTGCCTTGCATGAGAAGAGAAAAGGCAAGGAAAGAAAGAAAGAAAAAACTGTGTAGGGTAAACAGTGCAAACAGATTTATGCATCATCTATATAGGGTGTTCTGTTAATGGACTGACAAACTCAGAGGGTTGTTAGTAGAAATCAAGAGTAACAAAAATTGCAATGGAACATGGTGTCGCAAACCCTGTTGAGAGGGTGAAAATCATGAAAAATGCATTAAGGTTTCGGTGTCGTGTTGGAACGACTAAAATTATAATAATAACTACAAAAACATTTATTTGATTAATTATTACAAGAGTTGTTGGAAGTGGCAGCCACTGTGATCATTGCACAGTCTACAATAACGTAAATATGATTCACTCTCGAAGATACCAGGTATGCTTTTGATGTCTGCCGCAGCAACGACAATCCGCAATGACTATCAGATCCTCCAGTGTGTCCACAGGCATCACATAAACGAGTGATTTAAGGGGACCCCATAGGAAAATGTCACACGGATTGAGATCCACCTTTCATCTCTTCTGAACTCAGAGCCTGCATGCCTTTTTCACAATTTCATCCTCTCAACGTGGTTTGAGACACCATGTTCCATTGCAATTTTTGTTCTTCTTGATGCCTACTAACAACCCTCTGAGTTTGTCGGTTCATTAACAGAATGCCCTGTATACTATAGTTAGCCTTGTTCAATACAAAATTATGGCTACAGTGTATAATCAATGGATTCATCAGCATGCGTTTAATTGGAAAACATCATACTTCAATATACATAATTTCATATGGAATCGGTAAATGATTGGTAGATGCATGACATTACAATGGTATACTACATGTTTCTAATATGTATGACATTACTTATTAATTCTATAATTTTTTTTGTCATCATGGGTATAATTTTTCACCCTCTAAGCCAAGGGCGTAGCCAGGGGGGGGGGACTTGGGGGTCTGGTCCCCCCCCCGAAATGTGAGAAAATGACCGAAAAAAGGGAAAAAGATGGCCAAATCCATTGTTCTGTCACTTTGGTCCCCCCCCGAAATGAAAGTGGTCCCCCCCCGAACGAAATTTCTGGCTACGCCCCTGCTCTAAGCGACATTGAAGACACATCTTGTCTCCTTGAAAGCCTCTTATTTTAGCATTGACAAGCGTAGATATTTTGTAAAGTTGATTTCTCAATGGAACGCTTTTCCTTATACCCTTTACTTTTCACCTGCTGAAAATCTGAAGAAAATCTACTTCACATATTAAAAAAGATATTACATCTTAGAGAGGCTTTGGTGATTTCTGCCATGCCACTTAAAGGATAATAAAAGCAAATTCTATAATTTTTTACTGTTTGTATTAACAGAGTTCCACTGTATAGGCAGAGAATATCTATAATGAAAATTACTCTACTCTGAGCTGTCTGCAGATGGTGCTATTAATCACAGGCTGGAAATTTGGCATTCATGCCATGAAGCTATTCATCAGAAAGAAATGAGACTTTGGTAACATTCTAATGAAGAGATGGGAAAGAGATTGAGAGAAAGTTACAAAATGCACCACTATATAAAACATATCTTTTTTTTTTCAAATGGAAATATTTAATTCATTTAATGTTGAATTTTATTGATAAATCTATCTTAAAAATTAATGCATGCATGTCTATATAAGTTGTTACTTTCTTATTTTGAATATATTTTTTTTTACAGTTAGACAGTGCCACTTCTTTGATACAAGCAGCAAAAAATCTCATGAATGCAGTTGTTCTGTCTGTAAAAGCTTCATATGTGGTGTCTACAAAGGTGAAACTAAAATTATACTTTTAGATTATCTCAAAAGTATGTTATGAATGTGCTTTATTAGACTTGGTTTTTTTTGCATTCTTGTATTTAATAGAAGCTTTCTCTGTATGAGGTTCAATGTGAAATGTTTATTGACTTTCGAGGGAGACTCTGGTGGTAAATTCAATGGGTTTTATATTACTTAATCACAAACTAGAAGGTCTTCACTTTCTAAGTAGGATGAAATATACGTAATTATTGTTACTTAGACCAATTGTTGTAGTATAGGAATTGAAAATTTTCTATTGTTTGCAATGAGTTTTCGAAGAAACTCTGACTTATCCAGTCTATCATACAATTGACAGACTACTCACGAGTAACTTTGAGTTATCAATTATTATTAACAATTATATTAATTATTATTTCAATTATTATCATTATTATTAACTTGGTTTGATAGAATTGTTCTAATTTCTGTACCATTGTAATAAATGTGAGTGAGTGACAGTCATGAGTTGCTCCATTGTGAAAATGGATTTTTATTTGTGATTAATACAACTCATAGTATTTAAAAGAAGTGTAGGGGAAATATGAAAAAACATAAAAATAAAATAAATAAAACTGTTACATCATAGGTGAAAAATACAAGTATTTTTGGCAGCATTTTATTTGACTTTGAAAAACTGAATTGAACACATTAAATTTTTACACATTCTTCCATCTGAATTCCTTAAGATAATTTTTTGAGTCTCATAGATACAGCATGCAGTTTAATCCTAGCTTAGTAGTAGATTTTTTTGGGCATTGATATAAAAAGTTTATAGGCATGTATATTGTTATGCCACTTATTCATAAACATAATACAAGGGATTATTGGGTAGAGGCTATTAGAAATCAAGTGTTTTTGACATAGGGATGCTCAGTTTGAGCTTCTTAATTAGTTATGAGGACGTGCAGCCTGTGCTGCAAAATATTGTTTTTACTTAAGTACAATGTTGAAAACAAAAGAGAAGAAAAATATACAGGGGCATATTATATACATTCAAGAACAAAAAACACACATAACTTTTCATGCGAAATAGTTTTTATCTGATTGAAGAAGTGATGTAAAAAAACTAGATTTCTAGAGAGAGAGAGAGAGAGATGCTGATTCATATGTGTAACTATAACTTTTGTGCATTTATATTTTGAAAGAGTTGATAAAATGTGGGGTTATACAGTATATGTGTAAACTCACTGTGTATAAGTAAAGTTTGGTGGGCTTATATAACATGCGCCTAAAGTGACATTATGCATCCGATAGTATAGTTGATATTATGTAGCTAAAATCTGTTAAAAATGACTATATTCTACTTTCTCAGCCACCTCGTTCGGCATTTTGCCTGTTGTGGCCTTGCATTTGTACTTAATATAAATTGCCATCAGAAGAAAAAAAAATTATGCTCATATCCCCCTAAAACTGAAAACTTGAGCATTGAAAATTTTAAATTATAAAATGAAAATTCATGCATTAAATGGTAGGCCGTGAGAGAGTGTAGTAAATTCAAAGATATGCTCCTGGAATCAGCCAGTTGAACAAATCTTATTTGTGGGCCATATTTAATGGTTGCAGTCCTTTGTTATTGTGATTTTTTTTGTTCATTAGATAACATGAAATTAGGATGATGAAAAGTAATTAACCCTGGTCTCTTCAGTTTGCAATAATGAGGTTTGACTGTACTTGACCAGTCAAGTGGTAATGATGCATATATGGGTCAAACTGTTTCCAACCCTTGAGTGGTGTTCACGAATATATGGGTCAAGCAGGATCTATTCCTTCCTCCTTTACCTGTTGTATTTTGACTGACACCTTCAACACCTCCTAATCCTCAATCATTTAAGTGAATGAAGCACTTGGTCGAAAAGTTACAATGAATTGGCCCTAGACCATCACAATGACTACCTTAGGGGCTGTTCAAGTATTACGTAAGCAAATTTTTAGCCATTTTTGACCCCCCCGTCAGCAAAAGTCAGTAAAACGCTAACCCCCCTCTCCCCCTTGTCAGCAAAATTTTGTCATCAGCTCTGCCCCTCTGAATCCTAACTCATATTTTCATAAAGGGTGGTTGATGACGTAAGCATTATCCAAACCCCCTTCCCCCCTTCCCAGCAAATCGGGAACCCCCCCCCCCCATCCATGATGACATAATACTTGAACGGCCCCTTATATATAGAACAAGGTGTGACTTTTTTACTGGTATCTTGGAAGTAAAAATGCAAGATTGTTAGAATGGGATTAGAGAGGGGTATAGAGGAGAGAGGAAACTATCTTTCCAAGGAGGAACTGTGTTTTTCCCTGCTTGTATATATATATTCACAATATGCGAAAAGCGAAGCTGCATGCTAAAATTCTGCTGAAATTTTTTATTTTATTTTAAATTCAGTGAAATCTCGATATGACGATACTCTGCAGACCACGAAAAAGGTTTTTGTAGAGGGATTATCGTTATATCGAGAGGCAGCAGTTTAATATTAGGCTATAGGCATTGCTAAATAAGACTTGAAAAAAAACCATTGTAGAGGTATTTATCGTTGTATCGAATATCATTGTGTGTGTGGTAAGATTTCACTGTAATCCCACACATGTAAATTAACATATGCAATCCGCCAAAACCCAAAAAAAAGTTTATTGGCTTCAAGATAAAATTGAAATTTTTTTTCAGAATTTCATTTTTTAGGAATTTATTCCAAGTTATATGTATATAGATTTAACTTGTGACTTGAATAATATTTCAACCATTTGTTAGTTTCACACAACGGTTATATTTTTTTTACATATTTTAATCACATGACATTTTTTTTACATATTTTAATCACATGACATTTTTTTATATATTGTGAAACCTCGCTACAACGATACTCGATAATATGATAAATCCAACTACAATGATGTTTTTTTCAAGTCTTGTTTGGAAATGTCAATACTCTAATGTTGAACTGCTACGTCTCGATATAGTGATTATCCCTCTACAACGATATTTATTTTTTAATATATATATATTACTACTGAAGTTCGAAATTTGCCAGTTTACCCAGCCCCTATATATAGATTCCTATGATTCGGGGTCATCTCCACGTTGGTGTATTGTTTTGTAATATTTATAACTATTTATTTTTATACAAAAATTGCCATGTTTTCAAGACAAATAAAATTCAATTGGTCGAATGGTCGGCGCGTTTCAGCTCTTCAATGGAGAGCCGTCATCAGGACCTCATGGTCAGAATTCACAAGAATGAGTCGTGAAGGGGTGATGTTTACGTCTGGTCATCTGAAGAGTTCGCCTTTGTATTTGCTGCATCCGAGTGGTCTTTGGATGCGAATTGGAGAGCCATGTGTTGCAAAGTGTTGAAAATTTTGTCTCGACTGAGGCAACAGATGGCTCCCCAATTTGCATCCAAAGACCACTCAGACGCAGCAAATACAAAGGTGAACTCTTCGGACAACCAGACTTAAACATCACCCCTCAACGACTCATTCGTGTGAATTCTGACCACGCGGTCCTGATGATGGCTCTCCATTGAAGCGCCAAAACGCATTGACCATTCAACCAATTGAATTTTGTTTGTCTTGAAAACATGGCAATTTTTGTATAAATTAAAACCAGGCAAAGTTTCTAATTTTTGTGATAATATAACTATTTAGTTATGATTAGCTACGGCAACTTTAACGATTAGCAGAATCGGAATATCGATATCTTTAAATATTTATATCTAGGAATACCGATATCCCATATACAGGGATCGATGTATAGGGGCCGAAAAAATTCTGAAATTCCGATATTTTCCGGGTCAATTGGGCCGGCCGTAAACTAGTTGAAACACACTGATGTACACAAAGTGCCCCCCTTGAGGCAAGATTATAGTGTTATTTTACAGGAAAAAATGTAACCCCCGCCCCTCCGAAGGAAAAAAATCGGAAACCCCCCCCTCGAGAAAATTCTGTGCACGCCTATGCCGAAACATATATATTGATCAAAATTTCTGGGTAATCTTATTATAAAATCATGAAAAGAAAAGCTTCTCAGCTAACATATGTATGTGATTTTTTGGAAAATTCCCAAATAGGTGGTGAGAAACACCACCTAAAAGTTCCTTATTCTTTTCTTTCTTTTGAAAAAAATTACACTCAACTGAGAAGTTAGTTGCAAAGTATCAGAAATTCTTTTTTTCCCATTTGAAAGCAATAACAGTTCATGTCAAATGTACCCCACCACAGAAACTAAATAAAAAATGAATAATAGCTTGTACGGTCTACCTCAAAACCAAGATTTGCTTTATTTTGAAACGTATAATATGGTCTTTTCGAAACATTGTGCTACATGTTTAATTTTTTTTCGAAAGCAAAATTTATTGTTTTTCCAACATCTTATTTCTTTTTAATTACGCAAGAAATAATTTTTTTTGTGAAATTTGAAAGAAAATAAATCATACAGATAGGTGTCGGTTTGTCAAAAATGATATCCAAATTTCAGAATTGATATTTTTCACTTACAGGAGTAAAAAAAGTTTGTGTTCAAGAGTAGCAAAACATTCATCAGAACTATTTCCCTCATACAAATTTGAACATGAATTATAGAACCATAGTTACAGCCCACCAATATTATGTTGATAAATACCAGAGAATATATCAAAAAGAATATATTCTCCAAGTTTCATATTTTGGATTAGGCTTTCTGAAGAAGGCAGGATATATCTTTGTGTGCATTCTAAGCACAGTCCACAACTGGTGGATGTGCGAAATAAGAAGGGAACCGTGGTTAAAAAAAAGGAATCCCGCTGCGGTCACTGCCTATAACGATAGTATGAGCGGTGTCGACAGAGTGAACCAGTGCCTTTCATTCTACCCTGCATATCGTAAAAGACTAGAAATATAAGTCGCATGCAACGAGATAGATAATATATAAAATATGTAGATTTAACTATATATATGAAATTTATATTGACGTCTGCGATAGAGCAAAATTTAGACGGAATTGCGATTTTCAAGTTGTATAACGCTGTAAAACTACGTAGACTGAATATCGTTTGGAAAAAAATTTCATATGAAGTAATCAAAATCCTGTAGAAAAATGCTGAAACAGTTAAATCTATATATATGAAATTTATTTCTGTTTGTGTGTGTATGTTCTCTATACAAATCTAGAAATTTTATCTATCGTCGCCAAACTTTTTGGGTATATACCAAATGGGACCTGACTTCAACTACTTTAAAAGTTTGTCAGAGCTGGACAAGTGCCTGAAATGGGCAAAAAAACTGTCAGGCAACAATGAGATTACTGGGCTTCAACAATCTTTTTCGGAATGTTTACTTTGGCTACCGTGGTTCTCAAACAATGCGTTTCAGACAAACATATGCCTTTGTAATGGTTTGCCACTTTTTCAATCCTCCCAGAAATCTCGGGCAGCACCAGGTATTATAGATAGTCTATAATAAGAAAGATATTAAATTTCAGACAATTTAGACATTGGATACTTGAACAGAAAAAAAAAACAAAAAAACATTGTTATGTAATCCTAATACCCTGTTACAATGTTGTTTTGTGGAGCCAATAAACGATTCTTTTCACCAATAAAATAAATGAGTGAGAAAAGTACAGTATATATACAGTAAAACCTAAGTGTAACAATTCCAACGGAACAAGGAAAGATATCGCTGTAGAGGGTTTATCGCTATATCGAGAAGCAGCAGTTTATCATTAGAGTGTAGACATTCCCAAACAATACTTGAAAAAATATCGTTATAGAGGGATTTATTTTTGTATCGAGTGTCGTATTAGCGAGGTTTCACTGAAATACGAAAAATGAACTTTTCTAAATGTGTTCTGTGAGCAGGACAGGGAGAACAAAAAATAGCCAATACTGTAACAAAAGAAAAGGTACTGATGTTGAGTGTGTATTAGTAAAGAATAGAGAATCACTTAATGGGCATAGACAACCTGTCACTCTGACGGACCCCTCCAACCACGCCTCCTCTGTTGTCCTGCATATTAGATGAGGGGGATAGCACTACTTAGAGATAAGAAGCTTTGCCATTCCAGAAGTGAGAGTTGAAAACTTCCACCACTCAATCGGCTAAATGCTATTTAGTAAACTGATATTTGCAAAAAATAATATAATGGTCTTAGTTATTTCTTTTGTAGATTTATTTTTGATTGCCCATTTCAAAATTAAAATTAATGTATATTCTAAATCTGCATAAGTGTTGCCAGGCCTGAAAATTAAAATTTTAAAATATGAGTGTGATGTCATATTTATCATAAGAAATACAGTGATATATGAAAGCATTTTATGTATAGAATACCTTGAACACATTTTACCTTGAAAAGTACTGAACAAAAAAAAGTTTTTTCAAAATTTGTATTTATTTTTACATGTCTCTTAGTTGTGCTAGTACAGTTATTTAAGCTGCTTATATAATATTTTACAGTTTAATGTTTGCACACTTAAGAAATGTCACTGATAATATGTTCTCCCGGTTTTTAGTCAGTGTAGATTATCAGATATAGTCTAGTTTTGTGCGTGTCTGATATAATTTGGAATCTTCTGTTTTTATAATGCATACATTTTTGGGAATTTGATATGATGAATGTGATGACTATTGTTATATATATACATGAATTGTTTTATTTGCAGTATTCTCGTAGTGGTCAAGTTCCGGTGAGTCAAATTTGAAAATATAATGTTTCATGTTCGTAACTGTTTTAATATATCATTTTACTATAAGCAGCTCTTTAGTTTTATTAACTCATATTTTGTTGTCCTTTAATAATTTTTTATCATAAACCATATTATAATTTTTCGAAAAACCATAAAAAATTGTTTTTCAAAGCTTATATTGCCTATCCTCCTTGGTATCAAGTTAGGAACTATACTTTGTCAAAAATCAATACTTTCTGAGCTCACAGAGCTACAAAAAGTCTCAGTGGAATTGTTTAAGAAATGCAAAAAGAACATTGAGACTTCAAAATAACACTAGTGAGTAATCAAATGTTGTGGTGAAAATGGAATTTTTTAATTGCATATCTTATATGGGGGCGGCATATGAGGCTTTGCACCCGGGCGGCAGGTAAGCTTGAGCTGCCCCTGTCCAAAATCATAATATACATATATTTTATATTATTTTTAAGGGGATTCTTAAAATTTATCTCCATGAGAATTGAGCATACCATTGATCAACGTTATAACCAGGGTGATGTGATAGTTCATAATAATCAAAATTTTTTTATAATTGTGTTTTACTGTATTTATGTATTTAGCTTTTGGTTCTAAGTTGGTTGCATATTTTTCATTTTATTTTTAGTCTCTTATTGTATGGAAAATGAAATTGCCAGAAAAGAAGCCTCTCTTTTGTTATGAGCGCGCAGGAAACTCTGTGGTAAAATGCACGCACACCAAAAATTGATAACACTAAAAGATAATTGAATGAAATAAAAACATAAAGAAAGAAAAAAAACATGGGTTTTATCCACCATGATTATATTGCATACACTGCCATGATCTGTTTCAAGTCATTATATTTTTGTATGGTATGCTAACATGAAGTTTTTTGCAAAGATATGTGTACATATTCTTGAGTCAAAAAACTATTTTCCTTATTCAAAGGCTTTTGTAATGAACCAAATTTGCTCATGCATATTTGACAGAAAACAGATTTAAAATCTGTTAAGAAAGCATTGATGTAATATAGTTTTTTTGGTTTGCTATATTATAATCTATAATCGGGGTGAATACCAATTGACAAAATTTTTAAAATTGCCAGTGAAAGTTTATATGACATGATGTCGCTCTTCACTAGTTACTGCAAGACATACAGAAAACTGGATGTTGTGAACTCCCGGTAGAGGCAGAGATGAGTTTTTCCTTCCTTAAAAAAAATCAACATCTCAAGTAATAAATATCTTCACAACAACCAGTTTTCTGTATATCTTGCATGAATGAAAGTTTAATATTCTTCTGATGTCATATGTTGCCATGGATTGGAGGAGGGCCAAAGAGGGTAATTGCTCCTGGTGGCAATCTGGGAGGGGGGCAAAATTTAGAAACAAAAATTATTTCCCCTTCAAATTATGATTAAAAAAAAAACCTGATGTAGATTTTTATTACAACCCTGCATGTGTGTGTGTTGGCATAAAAAATGTGGTCTCAGTGCTGCTGTCAAGACAAACCGGTATATAAACACTAGAACCTGGCACTGGGTGCTCAGGGTGTTTGTGTCCCAAGAAACTACATATGTGAGGGGCCCAAACCCCTTCCCAATAATTTCTGAATATACAATGTGCAACACATATCCTCACCTATATATATACCTATATATATAGGATGCCTAGCAACCCTAGATCCCTCAAAAAAAAAAATTTGTGTTAATGTTTCTGGCCTGAATTTCAAATGGTATAACATTTCATTAATACAACAATAATAAAAACAGCAGTAGTAAAACCATATGCTTAAAAAAGTTACAAGAGTTGAATCAAAAGGCCTTAAATTCAACTATTATAAAATTTCAGGGATGTTTTCCAATTTTTTCAAAATGTTGCTAGTTGGCATTTACCCAGATTATATGGAATATTCCTCAATTGCTGCAACAAACCTTATTTGTCATATAAGTAAAGGTACAAAATGAATGACAAGCTTCATATTGTTTGAAGGCCTATTTATACTGGTTTAGGATCAAAGAAGTTGTATTTTCATATGGTTCCTATGAGCAAAAAAATCTTGTTTAATGGCTGGGGGGAATAAACATTCATTTTGTTGAAAAATATTTATTTTACCAATATTTATTTTACTGTGGTAGCTTGCTTACTCAATCAAAATTCCTGTTAGAGAAAATTTTTGATACAGTGTGTTTCAAAATTTCAAATGAATATGAACTATTTTAACATTTAGTCTGTTCAGTTTATTTTACTTATGAATTCAACTTCATAAAAATGTGGCATACTGAAATAATCCACATATGATAGATGAACTCAAGACTAACATCATTAATGCAATATCAGACATTACTTCTTGTAGATTTCGTAAAATCTTGGGCAATCTGGTAAAAAAATGTACCTATGTGTCTGTGAAAAAGGCCAACATTTTCAACAAATTGTAAATTCTAACTTTTTAAAACTTTTATTAAAGGTAATGCTTCAATTCGTAAGTTTAATCTGTTATTTTCTGTTAAATAGTCATATTTGTTTAAAAAAATATTCATAAACTATGATGTGCACAAACTTTGAAACACCCTGTATCTGGTTGAGTTGATTCTTTAAGCCAGCAGTTCTCAACCTATGCTCCACGTAGCCCTTGGGGCTCTGTGTGCACTTTCTAGGGGCTCCTTAGCCGCTCAAGGAAAATAAAATAAATCATTAACTTTTATGAATAAATATAAGTAAAAGAGTGTAGTGGTTTTTTGCCATAGAAATTATGTACCAAAAAAGGCTGTGCGAGTCAAAAAAAGGTTGAGAACTTCTGCTTTAAGCTATCTTGTTGAGTCAATTCTGTAATCTGTCTAGTTCTGCTCTTGGATATTGTATACTTTAAATGCTTATGTGATGGAATTTTTGCATTCTAGAATTTGATCCACACACATCTGTTTTCATACAAAACACAATGGTTTTTAAAAGTGTAGTTGTGTGAATTTGATTGAAGAACAATTGTTTTTATCTTGTCTAAATCTCAGAAACATGGATTGACATTGGTCAAGAAATGCACGATTCCACTTCTGAATATGTTCTTGAATATGTGTACTGAATTTAATTTTTGTAGATATTTGTTAAATACAGGTTGTCCAGGGTAAAGATATTCAAAAGTAACAGCTTATACAGAGAGAACCACACATGTTTAGTTGTGAAAGTGCTGCACTGTCAATAGGGTATTGCTCCCAGTTTTTTGTCCAAGTTGTTTATCAAAGTTGCGTATGCACTTTGTTGACAGCTGCTTTGAGGCACTTTTGATAACAGTTGCATGTGGATGCCACAGTATAAGGTTAAGGGTGTGCTTTGATTAGCTGAATTTCAATCAGTGATGTATGTTAAACACAGTGTATGAACTGAGGGAAATGTAGATCATTTCACATGATTTGAAACTGCATTTCTGCAGCAGTTGATTTAACATATTTTTATATGCGGCAAAAAACTTGGAAAGAGATTGAGTACCATTTGGACATCTGAATAGCCACTTAAGATGCTCACATTGAATTTTATTTACCTTGAAATAAACTTTAGTTGTTTTCTTTAATGCAACTAAAATTTATAACTAATCATGTGTGCTTCTCTCACTATAAACCCTTACTTTTGAATACCTTTAACCCACGCACCCTGCATTTTGAATACCATAAACATGAAAAAAAAATTAGATTTTGATTTATGATTTTAGTTAAGGTTGATGCATTTACTTCTAAATTCCTGGATCAGTTTTTATCCAGCTGGAATATGATCTAGCTCTACTTTAAAAAAGTAGATTGATTTTCTACCTTATGCTTGACTTTTGGAGTCAGAGCTAGGGTCGTCTCAAGCACATCATAGGCCCCTGGGCCAAGTGATTTTTTCAAAGCCCTACCTGGCAAATTCCTGAAAAATGCAACTACATCTCATTTTTATGAGGCCCGGGTGAGCCCATGTGTTAAGACGGCACTGGTCAGAGCACATTGAATAAATTTTTGTCAATACAAGCATCGTAGCTTATACAAAGTCAGGATTTAAGTAAAATATTTATCTGCTTTTTTATGTTACAAACCTGATCTAGTCACTGATAAGTTTTTTAATGAAACTCAATGTAGCATAACAAGTTGTAAAATCTTCTTTTCCTTATTGAATGCAATCAAGCATATTCTGATAAGGTAAAACTATTTTAAGCTAAGTTATCAGCTCTTTGTTAATTTAAAATGCAGTCAAGCAATCATTTAAATACAAATACAAGTCCAAGACAGGCAAAATTCCCAATGGGGTCACTGAGAAAAAGATGCCCATAACAAATATGGATGCCATATATTTCTAAAATACAGCAACCCAGTTAAAAATGCAATTACAAAAATGATAAACAATATATATGCAAGATAAAATATTATACAATACCCATAAAATGTATTTATGGTTGTCTTATTCTAAGTATGGATAGCTTCTCGATTTACTTCAACATGATTATCGTATTTCTTTTTAAATGTGCCAACTGTATTAGAATTTACTATCTCCGGGGTTAAGTATTCCATTTATCAACAACCCTATTAGAGAAAAATTCCCTGCGACACCATAACCTAGCATTTTTCCTTACCAAAAGATATTGGTGTCCCCTTGTAAAGGCAGTTTATTGATGATGAATTAATAAATCATGGTCCATCCTATCCATATAATTGAAAATTTTGAACACTTCAATCATATCTCCCAGACACCTGCGTTCATCCAATGAAAACATATTGAAAAAATGAAGTGTGTCTTCATAACTCAATCCACTTGTGCCAATGATGACACCCATAGCTTTTCTGTGCACCCCTTCAACTAAGTCTAATGTCCCTCCATAGGTATGGTTTTCAAAACCTCACATCATACTCCAGTCCAGGAAGAAACAAGCCTTGGAAAAGCAGAAGAATGACTTCAGGAGAATGTGAAGACACCGTTTTGAAAATAAAACCAAGCATTCTATTAGGCTTTTACAACTGCTGAATAATGTTTCAGAAAACCTAAGCCGCTCTTTAATGACAATTCTCAAATCGGTCACCCTAATTGCATCCAGGATAATGACACCATTCAACGCGTAAGAGAAACGTGAGTTGTTCGAACCAAAATGAGTGATCATGCACTTGTCAATGCTAAATTTCATGCTCCATTCATTTGCCCATGTTACAATCCTGTTTAAGTAGGTCTGGAGCAACTCCCTATTGCTTTGTTTCCTGACTACTCCCATTAGCTTCGCATCATCTGCAATTTGCTAACAATCTCATTGATACCCTGATTATCAATAAAAAGTGAAAAAAAGTATGGGACCAAGGACATTTCTTTGAGAATTCCCCTTTCACTATAACCCATTGTAACCTATCTCTCAACCACAATTCTATCCAATTCAGCAAGTTGCTCCTAATCTCAATCTTGTGTAAATGCTTCAAGAGTTTACCATGTTGGACCCAATCGAATGCCTTCTCAAAATCAAGGTAAACAACACCTACATTTTTGCCCTTACCCAAAGCCTTGATCACGTGATCATAGAAGCAAAGGAGGTTAGTTACACAAGACTTCCCCTTCCTGAACCCATGCTGATTATCTGACAATACATTATTCTCATCTAGCCACTTCACCAATTGCTTTTTGATAATGATTTCTAAAATTTTCGAGAGGGAGCTCGTCAAACACACTGGATAATAATTGGACACAGCCTCTCTATTACCCTTTTTAAGTATCGGAACAGCATTAGCTAGCTTCCAATCCCTTGGGGCGATACCCACAGCCACACTACTCCTGTAAATCTCCACGACCAGCCCCAACAATTCATTAGAGCATTTCCTGAGGACCCTAGGATCGATATAATCTAGTCCTGGTGCTTTGCTCGCTCATACATTTTTCAGAAGATTTAGGACCTCCACATCTTCCACTTGAATATCGTTCAGGATTTTGTTACTCCATGCAAAACCGTACAATGAATATTGTATTCTCTATTGAAAACCTGCGTGAAAAAATCATTGAAAGCACTACAGATACCTATGCTGCTCTCTACCCTAGATCCTCCTATCGAGAGGGGGGTCAACTGCCCCCCTTTCATCCATTATTGACGTACCTAAAAATGATTTTGGGTAAGAGCCAATGTGTTATCTGCCAACCTAGATTCAACCTCCTTTTTACTATCCCTTATTACTTTCTTCAATGCCCTTCTTTTATTAGTAAACAATGACAGGTCATCTCGCGCACTTTTATATTATCTGACACTGTTCTTTTCTTTACTACTGCACTTACTTTCTTACTTAATACATTGCTCTTTTCTTTTCAAGATAAAGGTTATTCACACGTTCCATGAACTATAGAGGGTACGATGTACAAACACACTTCTTCCAAACAAAGGGTATGACATTGTGCAGAACAGAAGATAGCTTTGTACTAAATTCATCCCATTGACTTACCACCTCGACTAATTCCAACCGGTCTTTGAAAACATCTGCTAACCTTTCTCTCAAAACATCAAAGTTAGTTCTCCAAAAACAAGGAACCAGCCTTTTGTTATTAACCTTACCCGAAGAGAACTTACAGAGAAAACTGATGACATGATGATCACTGCAAGAAAACTTGTCCCCCACAGAAACATGTTCAACAAGATCCTTGGAACTAGTGAGAACTAAATCCAAAATAGTGGCTTCTGGTACATGCTGATACAACAAATTGTTGAGCACCAACTTAAGAAAGTCTCTTTCATATTGATCTTTAGCTACAAGGTTCTCCTAATTGATACCAGGGTAATTGAAATCTCTTAATATGACAACTCTCTTATGCTTACACATGTAGGAAATTTCATCATGAAATTTGGCGATGTAGTTTGGATCCCTATTCGGTGGACTGTAACAAAACCCTTCAATAAGTATATGACGCCTTTTGTTTTCAACCTCAACCCATATAGTTTCAATATCACTTCTCGCATTTTACTCTCTCTAGCCTTCAAACATAATTTCACGTGTATCGAAACTCCACCTCCTTTCCTATCCAAGCTATTTATTAAAAAAGTATTGCATCCTGAGATGTGTGTGAAAGATTCAGCTCCATCTTTTGCCCAAGATTCTGTAATGGCTATAACATCCAGACACTCTACAGTTATACAGTTATTAGTTTCTAAAAAGTCTTTCTTATTACCCAAGCTCCTGGCATTTATTAGCACACATTTTAATTTGCCCTGTGATTTAGTGTCAGTTGAGAAGCCATCCAAGTCAGAGGTGGGTAATTCCCTGTCAATACTGTTGTTATCATCATTAACTAACCCGCATTCCCGTCTACATGGTCTAGGAGTAAAAAACCTGACTTAAACCTATTGTAAACCTCCCAGACCCCCCTCCTCTTCAGATGAATCCCATCCTAATGAAGCCACCTATCGGTAAATTCGTGAAGCTCCAAGAATGTGACCACAAGTGAGTAGCAAATGTTCTCCAGTCCTAAATTGAATTGGTGGATCGTATTCCTACCTTTTTTCCTGACCTTTATTGTTCGTGGTCATTAAATGACTTTAAAATGACATGATTTTTTTTGACTGACGTCATTCAGAGAAAATGACCAAATTTTCACGTCATATTTAATGTCAGGCGACTACTTGGGAAAGAATATGTAGTGTCGAGGATTGAAAAAGGTATGTTGAGATGATTTGGACATATAGAGAGGATGAACGAAAGGAGATAGACGAAACAAGTATACAAGACGAGTGTGGATGGGAGAGTTCAAAGGGATCGACCTCAATCAGATCAAGGACGTTTTTAGCAAAGCTCAACTTAGGAGTACCCTAATTAAGTTAATAACAATGTACTTACCTATATAGTTTGAGTTTAAAAAATTTGGGTCTCAAAAGAAATTTCAATCGTTGTACTGTTGGTATTTGGCTCTGTTCACTAATGAGTTTGCCGACCACTGGTCTAGGGCATTCACTCAGAAAGTGAAAGGATGTGGGTTTGATTTCCTGTAGGGACAGTTGAATTTTCTCTTTCCAAAATATATCTTCGCATCAGCCAGCTGTTAAAAACCTTTGTTATTAGTATTAGCTAACTATCTCTATTCACTAACACTAAAACAATAGGTCAGATATAAAAAAAAATTACTGAGAGTACCCTGGAAAAAGTATATGCTGTTCGCTAACACTAACATCCAAAAATCCAACGAATTTGTATCAAAGAAGCGGGAAAAATTCGAAAAAGGCAGGAAACACACACGCGTAAAAAAATAGAGGTCGAGGCATACTATTGCTAAAACTAGACAGTAACACTTAAAAATAGGAAAATGAGAAACATGTTAACAGGAAATTAAAATAAGTAAATTACATTATACAATACATAAAAGATTGTACAAAAAGTTTCAATAAAGTGCTGAACACTAAATCGTGAAGGAGAAATATATATGTATATAAAAAATACAACACACTCCCCCCTAAAGAGTATTAAGATGCAAAGTACAATTTATGCTTATTAGTATTAGCTAACTAACTTTAACCCTAGGTTCAATCAAAAAATTTGTTACGCAGAAAATTTATTTTTGAGAAATAAGTTTTAATATGTAGCAAAATGTTGAAAAATTGATTCTTCAGTAACAACTTTGTTATACAGAAACATTTTCTTTATGGAGACTAAACTATATTTTTTTCTATTTTTAGCTATTTCTTCTAACTGGATTCTTATTTTTCATGCTTTTGAAAAGAAAAGTTTAAATCATCTTCTGATAAGATTTAGAAAAGCCGAAAAGCTATTTGGCCTTTCATGCTCCTGTTATGGTATACAGTCAACACTCCATTTTACGAACCTTTGATTTATGAACAAGCTCTTTTTTACAAACTGGTTCTCCATCCCAAACAGTATGCCATAGAGCTAATGTTAAAATTTGCTCTATTTTTATGAATTTTATCATTCCTAGTCACTCTCTATTTTACGAACTCACTTTTCTATTATTTTATCCTCCAAGTTTGTTGCAATCAAAAGCAAACTTCAGTTTGACATTCTATTCAAGAGAAAATAGAGGGGGGGGGGGTAGAAATGAAAGAGTTCACCAATCGTCACCAACATGCAAGTGTTTTGCGAACACATGCCAGGGAAGGAGGGCTCGATTGTTAGCGGGGTTGAACATGAAGTGAAAATGCATTGACAACATAATTCACACTTTGTGCTTTATGATCGGATAAACTGGTGATTTGAGAAATGGTATGATATATCAGCTTATATATATTGATAAGGCTATTTCTGAGTCGAGTCTATCAAACTTTACTTTCGTTAGCTGCTGTTAGTCTTTCTTCTTTGCAATGTCAACAAAACGGAAGATTGTGCTTGACAGCAGATGATAGAAAAAAAGATTTGGAAAGAAATTAATGTTCGAACAAAGACAGAAATTTCCAAAAGCAAAAAGTACTGGGTTCTAAAAAGTACAGAGTCCTTTAATCAAAGATCAGTAAAGAACTGTTTTTGCATCAATGCATCAAGTGGTTCCAGCTGCGTTCCACCATCCCAGAAATATTTTAGAGAATCAAGTTTTGCATGAAATTTTTTCCTACATTGGCATGAAATTTTATCCTACGTTGGCATGAAATGTTATCCTACAATTCTATGGAATCTTATATTTACCAAAATGTTGTGATGGAGCAAACAAAAATAAGTGACTTATTTATAAATCATCAATATATATGTATAAAGGTGAATGACTAACTCATTTTTTATTTCAGCCACCTCATTGGACATTTTGCCTGTCGTTGCCTTGTATTTGTATTTCCCACATTTTTTTCCTTTGACCTTCCTATTTACAAACTAATTAGCAATTCTGTATGTGTTCGTAATAAAGAGAGAAAAACAGTTCATTGACTGTGTATATATTTTTTAATCTTCGCTGAAATCATTTGTAGTGAAATTCTGAGAAAATCCAAAATCAGTCAATATGTTTTTCCATGAATTTCTATTTTTGTGCCAAATGTAACCAATTACAAGTCCAAATATACATTTTTCCAATCATATTTTAAATTTTATATTTGACTATGTTTTTTTTGTAGTCTAAACAGTAAATCACAGAAACATGATTTATAATTCAAAAGAGGTGCCAAGACAATTTTATTAAAATAATTTTTAAATTTTTTTATTTGATATTTGTGAGAATATATCTTTTGATTCTTCAAATTAATTCATTCAAATAAATTAAAAAAAATAAATATGTGTTACAAGAGAGAGAATTAATATAGAAAAAGTCAAACATTGTTGACTTAGAATAAAATTGAACTTGTATTTGTAATAAAGTCAAAAGATTATTAGTACACTAATTTTTGTCTAACAAACTCTCAAAGAATAACTAGCATCTCTTTAGGTAATGATGCAGTTTTTCTTCATTTTCCATGAACAGAGTTCAAGATTAGTTCAGATAAATTTTTCCATCTCATGAGCTTGTTGTAATGTTTATGAAAAAAAAAAACAAGCTTCCGATTATGTATATATGTAGTATTATTGAAGTGAAAGTGACTTATATATAAAGTGCCATGGAGAAAATGATTCTTGAAAAAGAAGAGACTGCACAGTTTTTGTATGGACATATACAAACATGAACAAATTGTGTAAAATCTTGCCTTTGCATTTAGGTAATTCAAAGATTGATTGTTTACAATTTATCTGTCATACATAATATAAAGTTCAAGTATTTTAAAAGATGAATAACTTTCCATTTTCATTAATAGAACAGATATGTAAGATGATGGTAGCAGTTGAAATTAAATCAGTGGTTCTAGCTCAATTTAGGGGCATCGCAGTTGTGTACCTTAACCAGCCTAAAAGTTTTATATTTATATTTGAATGGAAATTTGTTTATAAATCATGATGCATATAGGTCAATGTTGTTATAATCAGTTCTCTCGCATCTAAGAGTAAAATGGTATTAGAGGCTGAAAATGTTAGTGTTCTATATGGTCTCAGCATTTGATCTGTTTGTACACATCTAGGCCATAATTAGTTTTGAGGCTTGTCACATTACTCTGTTTAGAATTTCATTCTGAAATTTAGGTTTTATGTATTAAATATCAATATTTTTTTATAAAACAACAGTTTGTCAAAACCAGTGATGTAAACTCATGAATAAGTACACTCTGAAAGAAAAAGAAGACATGTAACTATAAATACAAATACAAAATCTCAAGTCACAACCGGTAAATTGCCCAACAAGAAGGCTGGAAAAAATATAAAAAAAGTGAAAATTGGAAAGATAAGAAAAAATACAATATACATGTCGTGGTATATGGGTATCATGTAAGTCCTAGCTCAGCTTTTATCTCATCAACTGCTCATTGTAGAGGTATGGCTCCAGTTTAAAAAATGCTCAAAATGTGTTCAAAAATCACCATATACCAGTTTTGAGAGTGAAAATACAGTGTGTCACAATAAAAAAAAAAATCTAATTTCTTATACGGTCCCCTGATCTTATAACTTCCAAGTAGAGAAATGTTGTCTGCAAAAAAAAATATTCAGAATGAGAATGAATATAAGCCTGAAAGTTTTACAAAATTTATTGACCAGGATATAATAGATGAAAATCATGTACTTTACCCACTTTCCACTACCAAACATCATCACTTTTTTGGAGGTTTAACTCTTTCAGTACTGATGGTACTTTAAAGTACTTCCAACTTTTTAACCCCCCCCCCCCCCCATAATATCTCTTGCATATGCTGTTGAGTATTGCTATTTTAAAGTATAAAAGCTGTAGCTCTTTACAATTACAGCACAAGTGTGGGACTATTAGTTTTTCCAATATGTTAATCAATAAAATTTGGTTAGATGTTTCACCCCTGTAAAAGTGTTGACTGCATTATACAAAAGTGTAATGCAGTAAAATACTGCTTTTACAAAATTTCCCTTAAGAAATATTGACATATGCAAGAGGGGAAGGGGCTTCTAACCCTCCCCTTGAGCCAAGATTATAGTGTTATTTTGCAGGAAAAACTGTAACCCCCCTACCTTCAGAAGAAAAAAACGTGAAAACCCCCCTTATATATGAAAAAATCCTGCATGTGCTAACAGACAGATGGACAGATATGAGCGCCCAGAGAGACCATCTTTGGATGGCTTGCGTTGTTTCCCAAAGGGTTGAATGGTCTAACAAGTGCATAAAACAAATTATGGCTTTCTTTGCTGTAAAGTAAAAAGAAATAACTTATATATCGTTCCCCACATGCCAGAAGTATGAATGTGCAAATTTTCTTTTTTTTTATCAGCTGGTTTGGATATTTCATTTTGCTATCTAAGTTTTGCCTGAAATGCAAATGTGTATCTCTATTGAAACACATGTTACAAAATGTTTTACAAAAATAATTTCCATAAAGTAACATGGTTAGAGTAAACATTCAAACGTCGTTTCCCATGTTTTCTTTTTTCCAAGAACATAATTTCTCTAACTGAAGGCTATAGGACCAAGAGACCATATAAAACTGTAGATTTTTCATTTTGTGACACACTTTATTTTATGTAAGAGTATATAACTTTGCCTAATGCTACTAAAAAATCACCAACAAATAAGGTGAATACCAGAAAATACGAAAACTCCTTGTGCATTTCAACACGCTATGGGTGTTGTCTTCAGAGGATAAGAATATCTCGCTGTCTGAGTCTCCCACATGGATTGATTACCACATCTTCAATCTTGGTTGCTCAGTGGAAAGAAAAATGTATACATCTGTTCATATACACAAGTTAGATGACGTGGCAAGAATGAAGCGAAGCACCTGCATTTAAATCTTTTGCAACAACCTGATTGGCTGCTTGTGAAATGGAGCTATCTGATTGGTCTGTTTGAATTTACTTTAAATTCCGCTTGTAATGAATTTAAGCCATGGCGTTGTGGTCAGTGGAGTTGATTTATTGCTGTTTATTAATTTATTTTTGAAGGCTCGAATGTATGTGCCTTTGTAGAAGTCTAAATCGACCATGGACCTTTACTTTTATGTGAAAAACTCTTGCTTCCTGAAATTTTAATCTATGGCCCTCTTGCCAGCAGTGAGCTGCAATGGTCGATTTTTTACATTTTTGATTTTTAACACAGCGAGCATGTTCATTTAATCTAGTTTTTATGGATCTTCTTGTTTGTCCTATGTAGCCAAACAGGCAATCGCCTGCGACAAATAATGAACTACCTTTCTTGGACGTACTACTCACTGAACAAAAATCATATTTCCAAACCTCTGTTTATCGTAAGCCTTTCTCTGTCTCACTACCACCTCATTTTAGATCTTGCCATCCCATGGAACAGAAACTCTCAGTGTTTTACATATGTAGTGAGAGTATTTAACATCTGCTCAGATCAGAACAAATTAGACTGTGAACTCTCGAAATCATCAGAGCAATTGCTAAAGACTGGGGGTTCAACAACAAGATCATTGACAAAATGAGTAGAAAATTCATGAAATCAGCAAGAGAAACAAACTACTTTGGAAAATATTACTGAGAGGTTACTTTAGTGAAAGTAGTTATACCATACTCACTTAAGATCAAACCAATTCTCAAAGTTTAATCTAACAGCCATAGATGTGCCTACTAAAAACTTTTGTTTCAAGCCTCCTAAAGATGCTATACCACAGAATAAACAATGGGGCATTTATTTTAGGGCATTATATGCAGGGCAGAGATTGCCTGCTTAGCTACATAGGACGAACAAGGAGACCCATAAAAACTAGATTAAATGCTCGCTTCATTTTTAAATCAAGAATGTGAAAAATCTACCATCGTCACTCACTGCTGGCAAGAGGACCATACATAGATTAAAATTTCAGGAAGCAAGAGTTTTTTACAAAGTAAAGATCCATGGTAGATTTAGACTTCTACGAAGGCAAATACATTCGGGCCTTCAAAAATAAATTAGTAAACAGCAATAAGACAACTCCACCGACTGCAACGCCATGGCTTAAATTCAATACGAGCTGGAATTTAAAGAAAATTCAAACAGACCAATCAGGTAGCTCCATTTCACAAGCAGCCAATTAGGTTGTTGCAAAAGATTTACTTGCAGGCACTTCGATTTATTCTTGCCACGTCCTTTGACTTGAACAGATGTATGGATTTTTCTTTTCACTGAGCAACCAAGATTGAAGATGTGATAATCAATCCACGTTGGACACTCGGTCAGTGAGATATTCTTATCTTCTGAAGATGACATCCATAGCATGTCAAAATGCATAAGGAGTTTTAGTATTTTCTGGTATTTGCCTCATTCATTGGTGATTTTTTTAGAACACTGTATTTTCACTCTCAAAACTGATACAGGGTGATTTCCGAACACATTTTGAGGATTTTTTAAATTGGAACCATACCTACAATGCACAGTTGATGAGATAAAGGCTAAATTAGGACTTAAAGAGACACCCTTGACAATGAAATAACATTGTAGAAAAGCCCATAAAAATATGGTTTTATAGCCTGAATACAGCAATTCAGATAGGAATCATCCATAAATATAAGCTAAAATAAAGGCAATTGTATATATATTATACAAGCCTCTATTAAGGTAGTAGTATAAATGGAGAATATCACTACTACCATCATATAATGATTGAGTTTTTCATAGTTTCTATCTATTGAGAAACAATTATGCCATATACTCAATATTACTCACATAAAATATTTAGTTTGCTTGTTATTATAAATTCAAGTATTATCAGGTAAGTGATAATGTATACCGATTTTTGAAGGTTCAAATTATGTTAATTCTTAGTATTGAAAATGCAAAAAGCTATTGTGATAATATTTAGTGTGTTTCACATACACTGGACTATTTATACAAAGTCAGTAAGAGTCCACCAGTCAGTAGCTTTAAAAATATTTTGGAAATATGTGATGAAAATTTTTTGATAAATTACTATATATTTTTAATAATATTTCTGAAACTTTTCAAATGAATTGTGTTTGCTTTAATGTTTTGTTATTTTTGTTTGCTTTAATGTTTTTGCTATCCAAAAATGATGTGAAAAATATTGTTCATTCATTGAGTCATTTTTTTAATATAATGAAATGAGAATATTAGCTTTACTTTACTAATATATATTTTAGGTAATTGAAAATTGAATATATGTTGTGATATCTAGTCATTAAAACTTTGTAAAATTATGAGAAATAAGCCTAAATTTGTCCAAATATGTAATGTAAAACTGCATTGTGTGTGTATGTGTTTGTGAATGTGGAATTCTAGTCATAAAACAAATTCAGTGATATTTTTCTTGCACGATTTTGCATTTTTATAATATGGTGCATTTAATTTTAATAAATTGATTAACAACCTGTATCATAACCACAGACTACTTTACATGTCAATTATTTATCTATTTTGTTTTCAATATTTACGCATTTTATCTCTTTGCAGTTTTAACTTGAACTTATAGTTTATGTACAGCACCACAATTAGATATTTTGTCTGCTTGGGAAAGCACATATTTTGCCACCCCAGTGTAATGTAGAAGAAGCAGTTAAAGAGTGAATTTGGCACCCCCCTCTAGTCCAGCACCAAGGGCACCAGAGTGGCGCAGTGGTAAGATGCTTATCTTCTACTATGAAGGTTACCAAGGTCCATGGGTTCGAATTTGGGCATAGAATGTCAGAAGCAAGTTCTTCACCTACCGAGCCTGGGGCTACCACTGATGGATGGAGCCTTCATTTCCTACCCAACTCCACTGGTTGGAAATTGCAGTATGGCGATATATGACCAGAGTTGGTGTGCGGTGAAATAGATCTGCCTACTCCCCCTTAGTTGCCGCCCTGTTTATCTTATTCTGAAACGTATTCATTTTGAAAATCTTCCATGAAATATTATGGATTGGAAAAAAACCACTATGACTTTTAAAGATATAAATGTTTTCACAGCTCTTCGTTTTCTCTTCGCAAAACAATGTTATTCATTTACTATTCAGGTTGCTATTTCTTTGACTATTGAAAAATTTTAAAAAGAAAATTTATAGAATGGGTTGATTCACACACACTTAGCATACCAATGCCATTTGATGCACTCATACGGACTGATAGGATCAAGGTTCCATGTTGTAAGCCACACACATTTGTGCTTGAGCTAAGATTCAAAACCATGGCTATTAAATAGGCTGTGTGTACAATTCCTGACAGATGCCATGATACACGACTGAGGAAAACAAGTGTTATGTGCTGTTAGCACATTCTTGAAGTTTTTCAGTTCCAATTCTGAAAACCATTTTCTTTTTTTTGTGTTCCATTTTAGAGAATTTGGTTTTCTTTTGCTTTTAACCCCTCACATGGGCAGGATGTCTCTTAACATCATGGCAGTATATATTCTGATGCCAGATGTGTGCCCATACTATTGGTAAATATGATATTGGCCCCACTTAAAGGTCTGAAAGTCTGGCAATAGTCAGTATAAAGTAGGCAATACCACATTGATGATAGTAAAAATTGTACTACAATTACTCTCACTTTACTGTGCTATCTAGTTATTATAAGATCTGCTAAAGATTGTAAAGTACACAGCAGTCATCATTAAAAAAACAAGAACTTTGTCTTTGAAACCATAATACTATACAGTAAAACAACCTCTAACGGCCACATTGGATATGTAGTCAGGTGAAAAAATGTACATCACTATGATAAAAATAATTTTCAAGTTGATTTTCAGAGAAGTTTTTCCCACAAACCCTATGAGGAAAAAAATTATGTATGCTTTGTTTTCCTGGGTATAAATGCTAGATGGGTATATTGGCTCAGTGCAGAGTGATCACAAGATGTACTTCACAAGATTTATTTGCGCCTGAGTGGCATGGTGCTAAGATGCTCGTCTACCACAGTGAAGGTTGCCATCGCAGTCCCAGGTTCAAACCTGAGGAAGGATATAGATAAGATATTTTCCCTAATGAGCTTGAGGTGACTACTGATAGATATCACCTTCATTTTCAACCCATCTCATTAATGGCAGTAAATTGCAGTACAGGACGATTCAGAAAAGATGGGAAAAACTTTGAGAGGTGATAGTATACACTAATGCAAAAATTGCCATCAAAGAATGCGTGGGTCTAACATGAAATGCAAATGCGCTAATGCCATTCAAAATGGCCGCTCTGCAAACATTAAAATGGCATTCCTGTTGAAATTTATCGGGAGAAAAAGAACACCATGCATGCAAATGTAACCTGGGGAAATGAGCTAAGTATTTTCATACTGAAATGCCTGCCTGCTTTTTCAATATTACTAAAGTGCGTTGTTATTCTGTACGTTACAACTGTTGGAACGGTTGCATGCTGGCATAGCTTCACAGGGCTGGCATCTGCACTTTTTATTCACTGTGATGCAGATTTGCATATGGTTTCTTCTTCTTCCCCAGGTTACATTTGCATGCATGGTGTTCTTTTTCTCCCGATAAATTTCAACAGGAATGCTGTTTTAATGTTTGTGGAGCGGCCCTTTCGAAATGTGCTAGCGTGTTTGCGTTTCATATTAGATCATGCATTTTTTGCAACAATTGTTTGTATTGGTGTGTACCATCTCCTCTTAAAGATTTTCCATCTTTTCTGAATCGCCCTGTGTAGTGATATGGCCAGAGTTGGTGTTTGGTGAAGTATTAGATGGGTATATTGTAGGCCTTGAAGAGGAAAAACGAACCACTTTAGTGATAATACCAGGGAACGACCGACGTATTGTAACATCCCTTAATGTCGTTACGTGCACATTTCGAATTATCCAGTTAAAGCAGACAAGCAGGAAATAAACAAGTTGTTTTGTATCACTTCAAAAGCTTTATTACATTAACAGTTATTTTACATTAAGCTAGATCCATTCATAAAAAACCTTTTGCGTTAAAGTAAATTATTCAAACATCAGTTTTAGCTATAAAAAAGATGGATCTCACCACAGAAGTCCATGTCCATTTAGCCAGACTTCACCTTTCTTCTTGCAGACCAAGAGAAAGGTGCGTTAGACACAATAGCAATGTAGATCCATCCACATCGTTGAAATCAACTGAAGAACAGTGTCTCAAGGTTCAAAGCAAGTCGCCAGCAACCAGTTTTAGATAGATCTCCCAGCAATTATCTATGAAAGTCCACCGGAGCCCAGCCAGTTGAACGCCAAAGATAGTAGAGGTACTGGACGTTTCTATAGCATTAGACTTAGGAGCTTATAGCATTAGGAGTTTCATCAGGAACTAAACCATTCAAGGTTTCATCTGCTAGAGAGGGCAACCAGTCATGGGTTGAACTGCAAGACTCATAAAATAGTTGTTTAGCTTTCATAAAAACAACATATTCACCGGACCCGCCGGGAACTTGAAAATGCGATTAGTGAGAATGAGAGTCACGCTTTTATACGTCTTAAACCGGTTTTAATTTAGGACCATTCATCCACCGGCAACATTCTGTCTCTCGATAAAAATTCAACAAGTCACATTAAAAATAATTTGCATAGAAAAACAAGTTCAAAATTATATCAAAATTTTCGGTGTTCAGCCGACCACCATAACTGGTAAGTAAAAATATAATAACAATATAACGAGACCATGTGACTTCTCCCCTGGGCGAATTACCAACCAAAATAATAAATGTAAAAGTAACGGAGAAGTATGTCATCCTGATCCGTTACATTATGTTGACCCAAAATTGCAAAAGGAACCCCCGGAACCTGAAAGGAACCACGGCTAGTGGTTGCAATTTTGGGTCAACATACGGCAGTCGTTCCCTGGTATTATCTAATTCAAAAGGTAATTCATTTCCACTTAAGTGATCTATAATTGTGCCATGGGCCACTTAAGCAATCTTTAAATGCACCACAAGTCACTCAAGTGATCTGAAATGTGCCACAAGTCACTTGAGTGATCTGTAAATATGCTGCTGATCACTGACGTGATCTGAGAATGTGCCGCTTAGTTCATTCTTACAAAATTAGGTTTGAGATTCAGGGCCACATCAGATGGCATTGTGGGCCATGGGTTGAGTGAGTATGGTCTAATTGATCATGGGTGGTAATAAATACAGTGATACTATAGCTTACAAATTTTTTTGCAAACCAAGATTTCTTTTGTTATTTTTCTGCCTCGGCTAATGAATGCAGATTCGGCTGACGAATATTTTCATTGATATAGGTGAATTTGCTAATATGAAACAGCAGTGTCTTGAGCTAAATTTTCAGTGCCAATCATCATCAAAAATTAATGTTACTGGAGCCCAATTACTTCTTGTCTACCTTAATCTTTTTCTAAATGTGCCTCCACTTCTGAAAGTTTTTGAATCATTTCATGTAAAATGAAGGATCCAGCTAACAGAAAATGCATTAAAAAAAAGAGCCTATGTTTTTAGATTGTTTTTTTAATGTAAGACTCTGAACAACAAACTGAACAGTTTAAACATTCTAGGAGCTTATCTTTTCTATCTGCATGTATCAGACACGAGTTGACCAAATCACAAATTGATGTGGCACCTACTAACCCGACTGAGTTGTGTCAACACCAGCTTTAGTAGACTAAAGATGGTGTTGGTTAGATTAGTGTAAAATAAAAATAGTGTTCCTTGCTGTTTCAAAAACTTATCTTTAAATTTTGGGCAGAACCTGTGGGGGAATGAGTCCAACGATTTTCCATAGAAACCTGTGGAAAATCATGTTTCGGCTTATGAACATTTGAGCTAATGAACTTTATTCCGAAATGAATCATCTTTCTTAGCCGAGGCACCACTGTACCTATTTGGGGGCTGCTATAACACAGTGTTGGTCCATATCAGTTTTTCTCCAAGTCATTTTTGTTGTGTTCTATTATACGTCAGCACTGCAAGCCTAAAGTTTAGGATGTCAAAATAGTACATCAGATTGATTAACAGGGCTACAACTAGATGCTTGGTCAGCCAGGACAATCACACATTTTGGCGCTCCCTATTAATATGAAAGGAAAGTTCAAAGTGTGAAATATGTGCTTCCCCCTCCCGGTCCTGCACCTGGGACATCAGAACCGCCTGATCCCCTTTAGTTGTGGTCCTGTGGATTAATCATTATAATAGTACAGTGTCAATATAACCATACATTCTATTATAATAAATTATATGATTATCGTAAACAATTACAGAACGAATTATCATTTTACATGTTACCTAAATTGCAAATTTTAGTTTTTTTTCAGAAGTAAAACAGCTATTCCCAATAACAGCCACTTCCAGTCCGTTAGCGGCTGTTGTTAGGAAGTTTTACTGCATTATGGTTTTAAAAACAAAAAGTTTATCACTTAGCCGAATGTGTATTTTCCTTCAAATGTGTTGATTTTTCAGGTATACCAACAGAGCTTATACTTTGTTTATGGAAGACATAATCTTTGCTTATTACATTCTTCAAGTGTACTTATCACATGGTTATCTATAAACCACTGGCATTTTTATTATTTTTATTTATCTATTAGAAAAACAATTTTTACTTGCTTTGTAAATGGTTTGTTTTGTTTAGTTTTTTTAGATACTTGATATACATGCATATATATTTTTATACATGAAATAGTGTGCTGTGATATTTACAAAAACAATGTCTCAAAATTCATAGAGCAAAGGAAGCTAGTGATAAAGTATAAATTAGGATATTTTTTCTAACATTCACTATTAAAATCATCCTAATTTTTTTCAATGATCTAATGAGTACAGTGGAATCCTGGTAACTCAATATGCAGATGGCTCAACTACCTGGGTAACTAAGACACTTATTATTTCCATGTTTGGAATATTTACTAAATTTAATGAAGAACTCTGAATGAAGAATTTACTAAATTTAATAAAGAACTTTTGACACAAGATTATTAAATCCTGTCTAAGTTGATTAAGATTTCTACTGTGTTATCATGACTAATTTTTAAAAATTGTTTGTGCATTTATCAATTCAAAAAAATTTACACCTTTACTTTGATGTATTTCAATAATTCTTTGTTTCATTGTTTATTTGTTGAAGATTTTCTCTTACACATTGGGGTATAAGGTTACTTCACATACTTTCTACTGTTTGAAGCTGAAAGATTAACCTGTGGACTATGAAAGCCCCAGATAGGTGTGGGCATGATATCTGAAATTTTTGAGTGATTATTGAGAAATCTGTGTGAGAAAAAAATGTCTCAGAAAAAAATTGTTGAGTTTAAAGTAAATGTCAAAACCTGGAAAAAAGTATAAGGACACTGGAAAATTATGCACAAAATCATTTTAATAACCAAGAAAATCACCCTTTTTCTCTTTAATTATCATTCTGGATGTCATCAATCAAGATAAATCATAAATACCTTGGTGTGGAATTTTCTTCCAAGCCTGTTTGATTGCTGCCATAAGATCATTTTCATACTGTGTACTATTTCTATACAGTTTTCATGCTAAAATGACCAAGTTCTCTCAGGATTCAGATCAGGACTTCTGGCTTGCCACTCTACAAAAGTTCCACCAAATTGACTTCAAGTCAAGATTTTGTAGAATTTGAATCATATCCTGTCCAGAAGTTATAAGAGGTGCCTCAGGTAGCAGATTTTCTGCCTCTTGTTCTTTATATGTTGATGAGGTAGTTTTGAGCTTATGAACACGATTTGAGTTTTTCCTTGGGATGCAAAGCCTCCCCAAACCATCACTGATCTGCCTCCGAATTGGCATTTTGAAAATATGGTTTTGTCACTGCGTAGGTTATATGCCAGTAATATTTAAAACTATCAGGTTCATCTAAATTAAAGTTCTCATCAGAGAAAACAACATCATTCCACTTGGCATCAAAAGATATATGCTTTTTGGCAAATTGAACTTGGCTTTTGTCTATGGTGTTTCATAAGAGGAAGTTTAATTTGCTTTCACATTCTAGACATTCGGATTGTTTTTAATACATTATGCCTTATTCAACTTGCACAAGCGAAGTTGTATTTCTTCTGAATTACACAGAGAATTTTTTTCACGTAAAAACTGTGAATAATCATCTTTTTTTAATGTATGGCAATAGAAAGAAACCTTGTGCAAGCGTTTACTGCATAATTCTCGGGCCTATTTATGGAACTGTAACCAACAGTCTTCAGTCTCTTAATTCTTCTCGCCATTTAATAATCAGACATCATGTTTTCTCACAGAGCAAGCTTTTCACCTCGTCAATGTGCAATAATTATGTTGTCATTGCCATCTTCACACTTTCAGAAAAAAAATTGATTTCACGCCTCATGACTGATCAAAACAGTAGGCTGTTTTGGTCTGTCGCCTAACAACTGTTCATGTTATGGTCATGTTGGCCTAATAACTGTTAGGCCAACATAAGAAAAATGCAAATTTCTTTCCCAGATGTCAGAAAATGTGTTTCCTTATATTTTTTCACCAGATTTTGACTTATAATTTAGATAATTCTTTTCTGGAGTAGTGCAGCACTCATCAAAATTATTTTCACTGGGAAATGTTCAGTTTCACTTGTAATTATTGCTCTGAAATTTTCATATACTTACATCCACAAGTTTCTGAGACATGATGATTTTTCGGTTGTCCTCAAACCTTTTTACACCACTTTAGTAGAGGTAGAGGTACATGCACACATAAACAATCTTTAAAAAATGTTAAAGGTGAGATTGAATGAAACCCCCTGCTAACTTGAAATCCATTCAAGTTTACATGGTTTTCAATCCTCTTGGGATATGGAGCTATCAAGGTTCCACCATAATCCATTGGATTGAATGGACGGTTTTAACAGCTGGTATTATTCATAGTGGGGATTTTTATGTTCCATATATAGTCATTATTTGTTCAATATAAAATCATATTATTCATAAAGTTTCATATATTGTTTGATGAGTTTTATTATAATTTCTTGTATTTTAATTTTGTATTAATGTATTGCAGCTGCAGTTTTGAAAAATTTACCACCCTATTGCTATACTTTTGATAGATAACAAAATTTATGATGAAAAATGAATATGATTTTTTTTTCAAACCATTCTTCTAAATAAATTATGTGCTTCAGTAGCTACTGGTAAAACTGTCTTTTGCTTCACTTTTCCCTTTAAAGATTGCTGTTCATTGTAAATTAAATAATAGAAAAAAATATAGAATGAAATTACCACATGTAAGGAGAGTAGTCTGTAGGTTTATGAATATAAAAATTATTTGTGATATTTTTTTTATTGTGAAAAGAATTAGAGTGAAAAATGCCAGTTTTTGTGGTAGAAATGAAAATCCAATAAATGCATTTATCTTGATATATATGAATAAAATGCACTTCACTTTATTCAAGTGTGACTATTTTTATGGCTGTCAATATCTTCATAAAGATGGGGGGAAACAACTTTTTTTGTTGTAAATCATATAACAAATATACAGTGTTACCTCGGCTAACAAAGATGATTCATTCCGGAATCACATTCGTAAGCCGAAACACGATTTCCCATAGGCTTTTATGGAAAATCATTTGATTCGTTCAAGTTCTGCTCAAAGTTTGAAGATAAGTTTTTTTCACCAAGGAACACTGTAAAAAAGACAAAACTGATCAAAGGCTAAAATGAACAGCTTCAAATTGGGATAAATGAGAATCTACAGGAAGTTGTGAGCTATTAAAAGATCTTTTTGTATTACACTAATGCATACGCACACACACACAACCAACAGCAGCTTTAGTCTACTAAAGCTGGCTACATAGATAAATTAGATAACATATTCCATTAGATTTGTTTCATACATGAATAAGGGGACTTTGTGCTGACCACTCAAGATGTGTGAGAGTTCCCTGAACTGTCTTAATCATCCTCTTGGAATGTTTGCTTTTCCAAATCGTGAGCATCTTATAGATAGTAAAGAAAAGGCAACATCTGTGTTCATTCAGAAGCTGAGTATAACTATGCTGCTGCACATTTGTGTCAACCATGTCAAGTCAGAAGTCAAGTTTTTAATTCAATGGAGACCTCATGTCAGACATTCCACGGGCCCTTCCATAGTGACTATAGCATAAAAACAAAAAGATGGTAATTGTCCTGGGCCCAGGGCTGGAGCTCTGTTAGCCCCACCCTTGTGGGGGCCATGGCCATATGCTAACACCATCCGGTCAAAGTAAATTTAACTCATGGCAACATCGAAATCCCAATCTCTCAGATCATCATCTTGCCAAATTCTTCGTGTTTTGCTTACATTGTGGTTCGAATCATTGTTAGAGGTTCTTTCAATAGGAAGATTTTTAATAAGGAGTGAGAAAATATTGAATCATATAACAATTAACTGATGTTTAATTCATCTATGTAAGGAGGATGATTCTACATGACTGTCCTTGCCTACAATAAGCACACACACTTAAAAAAAGTAAAAGGAGGGAAAAAAAGAGGAACTAAAACTGAAGAGCGTGGGTAACCTCTTCCTGGAATGTCGTCGGAGAAGACAGGCCCCTTCTGGGTGGTTTATCTTCCACATATTGAACAGACACATTTTTGTCATATTTTTAAACAGGGTTGGCAAGTTTTTGCTACAGTGGTAAAAACCGCCCTGGGAAAAATAGTTTTTTCCAGTGGAAAAAATTCATGGAATTAAAAAATTTGATTTATCTTTTTCAAATTTTATGAATAAGTAATCATAAAGCCTTATACTTATGAATTTTTTTATAACAAATCTGGATTATGCATATGTTATTTGGGTAAGTTTTTGTATTTTTGGTTGCTGAATATTCATTTTTATACCATGTAATTTTATAAGTTTCACATGTTTTTTAAGTTTTGATATTGAAAAGAATGATTCGTAATTGAAAAAAGTAAGCTTGGTATGTCTTGAGTGAAAAGAACAATTTTTACCAATTTCGCCTGGTTGTTTTTCCCATTGTCCCGGCAAAAATCAATTTTTGCTTTGGCAAAAACCCAACCCTACTTTTGAAGTGTTCCATCTCATGCAATTAGCACCCGAATTAGTGGAAGTTGCCTTGCTCTGGGGCAGTCATCATCTAGAGATGTCCATGCTACAGGCTACTATCAATAGTGGAAGCCCCTTCTGATGAAACTACTAAGTATTCGTTATGAATATTGGACAATTAGGCACCTCTAAGGAAAATTAAAGTGCGGTCTCATGTTTGTTGAAAAAATGCCGATGGCTATATGGGTGTTTTTTTGCTATACAAAAAATATGGTCCTTCATTACTATAATGGGAATATTTCAAGTAAAATACTACTGTTCGTTTCTAAACACTGATGCCCTGGAGATTGAAAACATGTGTGCTGAAAATGCCAGTGACCAAGCGGCATACTTCTCAACATGGAGGATTAGGAACTTTTGGACAATCAAAATACTTAACCTTAAGATCCTATAAAGATGCTGCTGTTGATCATTCTTAAAAAATGCTCTTAAAAATCTAATTACAACTTTGAATGGGGAAATCTTCCCATTTGTCATCTGTATGGCAAATGTCAGCCACCAGTCAACGAGGTACACAGATAATTCTGTATTCTGGACGTAAAGCTTAAACAGACATCAAAGCAGTCTGTGTCTGGTTCTCGGAATTGTGTGTGTGTGTGGTAGTTTTCTTTGAAAAAAAAGGTGCTATATGCAAGTGGTTATTGCGATTTTTTCCTTATTTTTTTGTTGGAGTATGCAATTTTTTTTAAGTTTGTAAATAAGTGTGCAAATTTCAATTTCACCATGAATAAGAGACAAGGGACTTTGTTCAATTTTGGGGTTGAAAAATCCTGTATCAAAAGTGAAACTAGAAATACTGATATCTCCGATTCACCCAGCAGGACGACCAGCTTCAGTTTCAGGACGTGCATAACAGGGAAAAAATAGCTAGTGTCACTCATTAAAAAGTCAGCTTTCATCTGTAAATACAATGACAATTACATTCACCTTCCACCCCTCCAGACCAGATGGTAACTCAAACGAGAGGGGAGGTTATCAAGGAAAAAAATTACTAGATTTCTTTATGTCCCTTTTCGTTTGATGCCCTAAGCATGTTTTTTTCCCTTGGTTAATATAGCACTGTTATTCTTTAATGGCAGAAAGAAAGACCCGATTTTTTCCAGTGGTAAAGAATGTGACCCCCCCTACTTGCATAGCACTCTTTTGCTCTTTAAAATAAGCTAATGCCATATCTAATATCACACTTATCTGTTTCATAGGTATGCCATTTTGTGATTTGCTTTGTTCTCGTGAGATTTCTTTAGCGTGTTTATTTTTTGTGCCAAACTCTTCAGTGTTTTATTATCTTTGTAGATTGTGAGTTTATTATCCTCTTTAGTTTGATTTTGCCACCAGATTTTTAGAACAGCCATTTTTGGATTTTCGAGATAAGTGTTTTTTATTACTCTACTTTTTAATTTTCATTTGTATTTTTGATCGATTTAAATTTTTTTTCTCACTTCATTTCATTTTCATTGTATTTTCGCCAGATTTGTTCCATTGTTTCTTTGTTCATAGTAAATGTTTTTTGCCTAGGTGCTCCTATAAGAGGGAATATTTGGTTCTTTGTGCTTACTGCCATTTTGGTGTTTTTCTCGCTTCTTTGATATAATTTCGTGGGTTTTTGGGGGTTGTGTTAGCAAACAGTCTAGACTTTTTTCCTGTGTATTCTCAGTAATTTTTGTTACTTTGTTTGAGCCTAATTGTTTTAGTGTTAGAAAATAAGATAGCTAATACTCGACATTGTTATAAGCATAAATTGTATTTTGGATCTTAATACTTTTTTTGGGGTGTGTTGTATATATATTTTTTCTTCATTATCCGGTGTTGAGCATTTTATTTTATTTTTGCTTATAACCTTTTACGTATATTTTGCATTGTAATATTTTAGTGTTAATTTTAATTAATATTTCCTTTATTTTGTCGTATATTTGTATTGCAATGTGTTATTTAAGGTTATTTTAAGTTGTTATCTCTTTCTCTTATTTGCATAAGTGTTGTTTTATTTCCTTTCCTATCTACCTTTAGCATTAGTATGCTTTAACCTCGATTAGTGTTGTGTAGGGGTTGCGACAGGAGGCTTTCTTGGAATAGGGGAGATATTAGCCGATAGTTTCAAGTGCATTGGTTGTTTGGAGTTTGGAGAGGGCAAGATTGCAGCTAGAGGTTGAAGTGTTATGGGAGAGAGTTCATGTAAATAACAGCGCCACCTGTCGTAGAAGAATCAATCTTCACAAACAGTGGCAGTTTAGAGGGGGAATGGGTGGGTAAGGATGAGGTAGAGGGGGGATAGTGATAGGGGTGTAATTATCAGCGTTTCTATGGTTAAGGAACTGGGGAAAAGGTTCGGTATGGATTTTCGGGTTTCAAGTGCGGGATTTCCTGGGGGAAAAGATCAGCAACGGTTGAGGCGTTTTTCATTGTCGAAAGTTCCCCGGGAGAGTAAATCCTGTGGGTGGGATTGAATCAGGTAAGAGTGACTGTTGGCGAGTCTCTGTCAGAGTACCCAGACTTACTATTATCCGCTCGGGGGGGGGGGGTTTCAGATGTTGCAGTGATTCGAGTACTGCCAAGGGGTAGTAGGAGTATAGGAGTAGGATCCACTGCTTCAACTTAGGCTTGAAGGACATTTGCTCCTCACTTTTGGGGTCACGTTCTTGGAGCTTTCCGCATTCACTGACAGGTGGCTTCATTGGGATGGAATTCTCCTGAATAGGAGAGGGGTCTGGTAGGTTTATGATAGGCTTACATCATGTGGGTTAGTTAATGATAATAATAACAGTATAGACTGGAATTACCCACCTCAGACTTAGATGGCTTCTCGATTGACAACAAATCACAGAGCAAATTAAAATGTGTGCTAATAAATGCCAGAAGCTAGGGTAATAAAGATTTTTTGGAAACTGATAACCGAATCTTGGGCAAATGATGGGGATGAATCTTTCTTACACATCTCAGGATACGATACTTTTTAAAAAAATAGATCCGTGAGGAAAGGGGGCGGAGTCTTCATTTACATGAAATCAAGTTTGAAGTTTAGAGAATGTAACCTACAGAAAAGTGATATTGAAACTACATGGATTGAGCGTGAAAATAGAAAGCGTCATATGCTTATTGTAGGAGTTTGCTATGACCCACAAAATAGAGATCCAAATTACATTTCCAAGCTTCATGAAGAAATTTCATACATGTGTAAACATGTGAGAGGGTACTAATATTAAGAGATTTTAATTATGCGGGTATAGATTGGGAGAACCTATTGGCTAGGGATCAATATGAGAGAGATTTTGTTAAGTTGGTGCTCGATAATTTCTTCTATCAGCAGGTATTAGAAGCTACTAGGGGCACTTCAAATTTGGATTTGATTCGCACTAGTTTCGAGGATCTTGCTGAACATGTTTCGGTTTGAGACAACTTTTCTTCTAGTGGTCATCGAGTTATTAACTTTTTTTGTAACTTCTGTACGTAGATAAACCGAACAATAAAATAATGGTTCCTTGTTTTTGAAGAACCAACTTTCAACTTTTGAAAGAAAGGTTGTGATCAGAACCCAGATTATAAATGCACTAAAAAGTATCAAAATATGCTCTAAAAATATGCAAATATGCTCTAAAAATATGAAAATATGCTCTAAAAATATGAAAATATGCACTTAATAATGCAAAAATAAGCACTTAAAATACCAAAATGTGCACTTAAAATGTTGAAATATGCACAGAAAAATCCCCAAAATATGCATTAAACACCCCAGAATATGCACTAAAAATCTTGAAAAGTCGAAAATTCTGAAATATGTACAAAAAATAAGAAAATATGTTTTTAAAAAATTACCATGCAAAAAAAGCAGACATGTTTTTAAAATACATCTTTTCTATTTCTTCGTACTTTTCATTTACAAAAAAATATCCCCTCATATAATATATATATATGCACACACCACATATGCAAATAACTTCTACACATTTTTTATTCAGGCATTTTTAATTTCTAGTTTGTTGTAGTTGCTCAACAATGAAAACACAGGTAACAAAATAATTGTGGCACTATTTGTAAAAAACCAGACCAGACCAGAATCAGATGTTTAAAGCTCGTGATTGGCTCTATTTCGAGCCACAAGCAGGCATAAGGGCCGGGGCCCCTTAGGGACCCCATGTGAAGAGAAAGACAAGGGAGTAATGTATGTGTAAATGTGAGTGCATGTAAGAGTTGGGAAAGTGGTTTTTTTTTACGTCCGGGAATTCGGGAAATTAAAATGGTCCTGGCGATTTTTTAACTTAAATATTTAAACGACTGGTGAAATGCCGCCACTGCCTCACGTGATTAGTATTATTATTATTAGCTTCGCTGTGAAGAAGCCCGGTCGGACAACATCTTGATGTTGGCCTGGTTGTCTCATATTGGCTGAGACGTGAACTTGATTCCTCATTGGCTGGAACCTGAAAAATACATTTTTATACATTGAAAAATAAAGCTGGCAAGGCATGAGAAAAATGGAGATAGGATTAGTACGATTATTTTCAGTCAGGAAACGATAGAAAAAAGAAATTTTCACGACTATATGTGAGAAAAGATTGGTTTTTTTTGAGAATTTTTTCACAAAAAATTTTCGTTTTGAAGAACCTTTTTTTTTCATTTTGTAAAAAACATTTAACACTTTGACATATCTCTAAAAATAGCCTTAGAATAAAACGGTTAATATTCATAAAATATTTTATTTATTTATTTATTTATACAATATTGATTGGTCGAGGCCTATACAAGAGGATGCGGAATTATATATGGCAAAAGTGTCGATTGATGGTACGAGAAAATTCGGAAATCGTAGTGCAATCTAAAATATTTGATGGTAGGTTGTTCCAGTCGATAATAGTTCTTGGGAAAAAGCTAAATTTGTGACAATCTGGAGAGGCAAAGATGGGCTGTAATTTTTTGGAATGATTGAGTCTAACAGAGAAATGTGAAGGTTGGATTAGAATATTGGATGTGTCAATATTAAAAACCCCATGGAGGAGTTTGTAAAGAAAAGTTAAACGAGAGATAAGTCAAAGAGAGGAGAGCGGTTGTATATTGAGTTGTCACTTGAGTTCCGTTATGGAGACAGATGAAGACCAACAGTTAAAAATGAAACAAGTGGACTTATTTTGGATAGATTCTAATTTGTCCATGTTGGTTTGGGTGTGGGGGTCCCAGGCTTCACAGACATAGGAGACGGCAGGGAGAATATATGTTTGGTAGCACAAGTGACGAACATGACGAGTGGAGTATTTTAGGTTACGGCGAAGGAAAAACAGTTTTTGGAGATATTTATTAAAGATATAATCAAAGTGAAGATTCCAGCGGAGATCGGAAGAGATTATAATGCCCAGGTATTTATATTGGGAAACCTCAGAGATCAAAGAGTCGTTTATAGAATAGGGGAATTCGTGAGGGATTCTTTTACGGGTCACTTTCATAAAAACAGTTTGAGAAATTGAGGGGTAATTCCCAGGTTGAGCACCATTTGGAAATAATGTTAAGGTTGTGTTGGAGAGATTCTTGGTCAGAAAGATTGGACACTGTTTTATAGATGACACAGTCATCAGCGAAGAGTCTAATGCGGCAGTTTATGGAGTCGGGTAGATCATTTATGTAAATTAAAAATAATAATGGCGAGAGGACTGAGCCTTGGGGTGTGCCAGATTTGACATGAAGAAAAGAAGAGTTCTGGCTCTTGTACTTTATAAATATATATTAATTCACTAAATTTCACCTGCAAGGAAAAAAAACCGATATTTTGAAAATATTATGAACAATATTTATTTGAAAAATTATAAGAAAAATTAAGTGAGCTTAAATAAATTTTCAAAAATATATGCACTTATACTGAAAATTCTTTGATTTTATGCATTTATATGCATTAATGCAAAAAAGGCAGAAATATGCAAATGCATATGCATTTGCGTATAATCCAAGCTCTAGTTATGATTAATTTTCAAAGACCTGTTGGAATCATTAGATGTGGCAAGTCATTGAGAAGAATTTTGAACAAAACTCTTTTGTTTTGCATGATGTCATACCCTTTGTTCGTAAAAAGCAGGTTCGTTCATCACACCCCCTCTGGTTCATGGATGACGTGCGTAATCTTTATTTTGAAAAGAGAAGGGCATTCAGAGAGTACAAATGTGGAAGAGGTGACCAGTCATCATGTACTGAAAAAAGAAGAGCATTGAAGATTGAAGAAAGCGATAAGGGATAGTAAAAAGGAAGTTGAATCTAGGTTGGCTAATAACATTAGCTCTGATCCAAAATCATTTTTCAGGTATGTCAATAATTGGCCTCCTCTCGATAGGAGGGTCTAGAGTAGAGAGCAATGAAGATATGTGTAGTGCATAGAATGTCTTTTTTTGCGTCAGTCTTTAATAGTGAAGGCGATATACAAAGTACCGGTGTGGCATGGGGGTGACAAAGTCCTCAATGAAATTCATGTGGAAGATGTGGAAGTCCTAAAACTTCTAAAAAATGTATGTCCAAGAGCAAGGCACCAGGACCCAGGGGCATAGCCAGAAATTTCGTTCGGGGGGGGGGGATCACTTTCATTTCGGGGGGGGGGGGACCAAAGTGATAGAACAATAGATTTGGCCATCTTTCTTCCTTTTTTTTGGTCATTTTCTCACATTTCGGGGAGGGGGGGGGGACCAGACCCCCCAAGTCCCCCGCTACGCCCGTGCCAGGACCAGTTGATATCTATCCTAGTATCAATCCTCAGAGAATGTGCTATTGAATTGTTGGGGCCAGTCTCTTTCTCTCGCACAGATTTGCAGGACTAGTGTTGCTGAAGGTATTGTTCCAAGGGATTAGAAATTTGTTAATGTTGTTCCGATATTTAAAAAGGATAGTAGAGAAGCTGTGTCCAGTTATCGTATAGTAAGTTTGGCGAGCTCCCTCTCGAAAATTTTATAAATTATTATCAAGAGGCAATAGGTGAAGTGGATAGATGCGATCAATGTATTGTGGGATAATCAGCATAGGTTCAGAAAGGGAAAGTCACGTGTAACGAACCTTTGCTTCTATGATTAAGGGCCGTCTTAAGAGCATCATGAGCCTCCGAGCCAAGTGGTTTTTCTGAGGCCCTACTTGGTAAATCCTACAAAATTTCAACCGGATCTCATTTTTGTGAGGTCCCTCTTCTCTTGAGGTTTCCGGGCCATACCCTGGTGGGTCCATGCGTTAAGACGGCACTGCATGTGACTAAGGCTTTGGGTAAAGGGCAAAACTGTAGACTTTGTTTTTCTTTGTTTCCAGAAGGCATTTGATCTGGTCCAACAGGGTAAACTCTTGAAGCGTTTACGCGAGATTGAGATTGGAGGCAAATTGTTGAATTGGATAGTGGTTAAGAGATAGGTCACAACGAGTTATGGTGAACGGAGAATTTTCTGATTGGACAAGCCTCACAAAGGGAGTCCCACAGGGAAATGTCCTTGGCCCAGAGCCGCAACTAGATGTTTGGTCACCCGGGGCAAATGCACATTTTGGCGCCCCCGTGTAATGTTTAAGTAGAGGTTTGAGAATAAAATTTGCGCCTCCTCTGGTGCAGCGCACGTGACACAAGACCCGCCTGCTCCCCCCTAGTTGCGGCTCTGCCTTGGCCCACACTTTTTTCACTTTTTATGCGATAAACTTGATCAGGGTATCGATGGGATTGTCAGCAAATTCGCCGATGACGTGAAGCTAATGGGGGTAGTCGGGAATCAAAGCGATAGGGAGTTAGTTGCTCCAAACCAACCTAAACAGAATTGCAGCGTGGGCAAATTAATGAACCATGTCTTTTAGTGTTGACAAATGCATAGTCGCTCATTTCGGTTCGAACAACCCACGTTTCACTTAGGAGTTGAATGGTATTATTCCGAGGGTGAAACTAGGATTACCGATCTGGGTATTCTTATTGATGAGCGGCTTAGGTTTTCTGAACATTGTTTAGCGGGGGTCAAAAAATCGAATAGAATGTTCGGTTTCATTCTCAAAAAGGTCTCTTCGCGTTCTCTTAAAGTGATCCTTCCACTTTTCCGGGGCTTAGTTCGTCCTGGATTGGAGTATGTCGTCAGAATTTGGAGACCATACTTATAGAGGGACATTGACTTGGTCGATGGGGTGCAAAGAAGAGCTACGCGTGCTCTTGATGGCACACAAGGTTTAAGCTATGAAGAGAGACTTGATTGTTTGAAATTGTTTACACTGGAAGAGCGCAGATGTCGGAGGGAGGGAGTTATTAATACATCGTGAATCAACTGCTTCGACAAGGGGACACCAGTATCGATTGGTAAGTTGTGGTGTCGCAGGGAGTTTTATCTAATAGGGTTGTGAATAAATGGAATAGCTTTCCTCCTGTGGGGTAGTGAATTCTAACATAATTCACACGTTTAAAAAGAAATACGAGAGACAACCATAATTTTATTGGCAGTATATTTATATATTCTTTTATTGCTCTTTAGGGTTGCTGTATTTTCGATATGGCTTTGACATCCATATTATTTTTATGGACATCTTTTTTTAGCCACCTCGTTGGGAATTTTGTCTGTTGTTACCTTGTATTTGTATAACATTAGATCGCTCATGCAGGGTTGCTTTTTGTTTCATGCACTTAACTGCGTGACGAGTGGGTACTTTTACGAGTGGAAAGAAGAAATTCCTTGTTATTCCAATAGCCACTCAAGATCCCATTCAGCAATCCAATAGAGGCTTGTCGTACAATTTCGTTTCGGATACAGCTTTTTTTGCTTTGTGATGCATTAAAATACATTATTTATATATTCAAGAATGTTTATTGTCATTGTATATAAATTTAGAATGAATTTATTGCGATTAATATATATATATATGTATATATATTTTGAAATTGATTATTTTTGGTCTCCGAATGAGAAATGTGTTTGGCGCAAAGTTGGCGAGATTCCGACAATTTGTCAGATGTGTACATTTCGGGGATGGAATATCAATGAAAAGCAAATTTTCAGCTCTTATATGTGGTAATTTATAGACGCGTCTCATCCAATTATGATTGTTTTTGTGACGTTCTGGCCATGGCCCGCACAAGGGTATGGCTGACAGGACGTCGGCTCGGAGGCCCGCAACATTCCCAATTTTTTTTCTCAATATGAATTCACTACTACTAAGAGGCTCGTGAAAAATCTAACAACGAAGAGGCATATGCAGCGGGGGGGGGGGGGAAGATAGGGCTTTGTACCCCCAAAATTACCAAAAATTAATATTCGGCAAATTAAAATATCGAATAAAAATGCCTTTTCAATTTTGACCAATTGCTGTTAATTTAAAAGCTTTTTGAAAAGTGGCAACTAAACATTTCTCGGAAAGAAAATTTTTGTTCCTCCTCTCCAAATGTCAAAATCGCCTGCGTACCCCCTCCGGGGGGGGGGAAGATGCATGCTTAAAAAAAAAGAGGGGGGCCAGATGATAGGATGATGCAGTCTAGTTAATCTTATGTCTATGTTTTAGACGTACGAGATTTTTTAACACGGTGGGTATCCAGAACCCGAAAATACACATTATTAGAGTTTGAACAATCCTTCCAGCGCACGAGCCGTTCAAATTATGGAGTAACATATTTCAGGGCTGGACAAATCGCAAAAAAAAATCTATGAGCCATAAAAATTTTTTTACCTGAAGAGAAGGTCCAAAATGTTTCTTTTGACTTTTTATGGGCATAGTGACCCTCTTTCATGTTGACAGATATGCTGCTATTAATTCCAAACATTTTATACTGCTCTCAGAATGCAATTTAGTAATTATACAGAATATTTTAGGTGCCAGCAATATTTTTGCAACAGCCTGATTGGCTGCTTGCGAAATGGAGCTATCCGATTGGTCTATTCGAATTTTCTTTAAATTCCCTCTAGTAATGAATTTAAGCCATGGCGATGCGATCGGTGGATGATCACCACGTATCGCATCTCCATGGCTTAATCTTTTAGTATTTCCTGGTATTTGCCTTATTCGTTGACGATTTTTTGAGTATTATTAGGCAAAGTCGTCTACTCTTCCGTACCTATTTCTTAATCTTTTGGATCTACGCCGTCGTATCACCATCGCATGCAGTCATGTAACAACCTCTATGTTGATGAATACGTATGCAGGCATGATGTTTATATACAATACAAATGTACTACATTTTGGCTAATGGCAACCTTTATTGGTTGATGTAATGAAGATGTATTGACATAATACGCGTATTTGTTTATCAATCAAATTGTATTTTACTTTTCATATCCTTGTCTTTATTCTTCATACACTACAACAGAATGTCGGCACCGGTATTTGGTATTTTGAACTGTAAATGTGATTATTGAACGCATCCGTGTGCACATTGTCTTTTCTTACTGAATTAATGATATTGTACAACTTTGTAGTTGGAACTTTTGGTCGTATCTCGTAGTTTTTGAGATACGAACCCTAATTCCGGAACTTAACGCTAGAGGAGCATAGCATTCTCTATACCTAGATAACATTAATGGTTGTTACTGACTCGGTTCACGAGTTATTTGACTTGAGCTTCTACCAAAACGGACTTGAGTTTTCGCCCTGCATATTGCGTGAACTCGAATTTTCAATTTACTTTGTCGAACGAAAAAAAAAAACCCGTTTCTCGAAAATTACTACTGCCGCCATTTATAAGTTGATAAAAATCTCTTTTATATGCTTTATAGACTGATATTATTGAAACAGACATCAAGTGTGAAATTGGAATTTGAAGCATAGAGCAGAATCTCGACAAATTTTATGCTTGAAAATGGCACAACGGAGGGGAAAAAACATAAATGATAGTTGGAAAAAGACTTTAATTAAAATAAGTCAAATTCATACACATGACGGTATTTCCAACGTTTTAATTATTTTTAGTTGATACGAAATTTTCTAGTCTCTGTGTATCGAAAAACTGGTCACTTCAAGAAGATTCAATTTCGCATATATTTCAGAAGTCGAACAGAAATATTACTATTAATTTCATTTTAGAATTCAGTTTCGTGTTAACGAGGTTTGATTCTATATCACTGCACCTTTTTAATAGCGCGATCACGGCCGGTTTTATAAATTTTGTCGCCCTTTGAATACGTCTGTCTGAGAAGAGTTTTCTTTTCTCATGTCTATTACCTTATTACAGTGGTTCCCAAAGGGTGGGGCGCGACCCCCTGCGGAGGCGATCACACTGGCGATTCAGGGCACTAGTTCTCATATACTTTTGCCCACCGTGGCTCCATTGTCTCCGCGGCTTCCCAGAATAGTCTAAAAAAACGGCCACTTCAAAGTAGTAAATCGTCAATGTCAACAGCTCGCCGCGACGTCCTTAATAAAGATTCGTGACGCCCTTAGGACCCGAGACACACACTTTGAGAAACACTGGTCCAATCCCATAGAAAAGACACAGAAAATAAATAACTCGAAAACTTAAGGTGTTCTTTATCGAAGAAAATCTTGGCAGTAATATTGTATCGACGTTTCTGGTGATATTTTGGGCTGTCAAATTACAATGGGAGGGAATAAGTCTGGTCAAAGACACAACTAGGGGAGAAGTAGGCTGGTCTGGTGCCCGGGCGCTGACTCAGAAGGGAACGCAAATTTCATCCTTTAACTCCAACAATACAAGGGGGCGCCGAAATGCGTGCTTGCTCCGGCTGACCGAGCATTTAGTAGCGGCCCTGAGTCGGGTCAAAACAAGCAAAATATAATATTTTTGAAGCATCGTGAAGACCGCTGCAGAAAAATGACATAAAGCTAGCGGCCTTTTATGGCATCTTGTTTGCAAGAAGAGTCTGTCACAGAGACGATTCCGATAGCAGACTGAAGAAGTGCAGCAGTGGCTTTCAAATTTTCGTCACCCACGACTTCCTTGCCTTAGTCAACGTGGTTGATCCCCGGTTCCCCAGAATAGTCTAACAAAGAACTATTTCAAAACAACGAACAGGCACATATGAATATCGCAAGCTCAACCGCGGCGCCTCTGACAAAAGTTGGCGAGGCCCATAGAAGTCACGATGCGCACTTTGAGAACCACTGGTATACAAAAAAGAGCTGTCAAAATATTCCTGAGCCGAAATAGCACTACACTGATAGGTATGGTGTTGGCCATGGCCCCCACAAGTGTGGGGCTGACAGGGCCCGGGACGATTTTCATAATTTTTTTGTTTTTTCAAGCTATAATTTCATAAAGGGGCCCGCAAAACATTCCAGCCTAGGGCCCTACTCCAGGATATGGGGGCCATGGTGTTAGCCGAAAGGGGCATTTGTCGCGAGATGAACAAGGAATCCAAACTTACCGAAGGATTCGGTCAAAAGGAGAGTAAACTGAAAAATATTGATAGAAAGAGTGAGAAGATTCTTTACAAAAAAGAGAAGGAACCTAATTTTTTAGAAACCAGCTTCTGTAGCGATCTGAACCTGAAGAACCAGATGCACCCGTTTTTTCATCACTTATGCGATTTCGGACCTCCCCAAAAGATGTATGCAACTGGAAAAGATATTGTCTGGCTTATCTGTAGAGAAATAAAGCGAGCGGCACTTTTTGGAAGTGCAGGAAAGGAGGGGCATTAAGATGAATTGAACATTGAATATATATATAAAAAAAGAGTTTGATAGCATTTCAAAAGTATCGTGTTTATTTGTACATTTTTACTCACTCGTACTTTTCCCCCCAAAACGATTTCGATGTGTACAAATCTGCACACACTCAAGAGAGAAAACACAGTCATAAAAAATGCCGTCTCGTCGCCTTATGATTTACCTAAAACGAGCTGCAAAAAAGAAAAAAAAAATCACTCCACACGTAAAACATTTAGCCTTTGATAAACAAATGACAAAGAAACCAGTTTTAATTTTTAAATAATGCAAATATTTAAGTGTTGCAACATACAAGCATGTATGTGTTGATTAAATTATTTTGGCCGAAAATTTACTATGAATTTAGCAATTTGTTGAATAAATCCATTTTGCAAATGAATGAATGAATTACATATTTAATCATATAATCTTTTGAACGTAAGGCCGGAATTATACTGTAAAATTCTTAGAAAATTTCTTATATAAAACTTGATTTTATAAAACTTTATTGGTTACAACATTTGCTCGAATGCAACCGATGCGCTTATTGGTTGCATTTTACAAGTTTTATGAAATAATTTTTACAAAACTTTTATAGTGTAATACCGGCCTTAGCGATTTCTTATCTATATAATATCACTGTCACAGTAGTATTTTTAGGTCGTCTATGTGTATGTTATTTCTAAAGGGTGCGAACATAGTGCGTCCGTATTTCAGATTTTGGCAACCCGCGTCGTTTCCGATTGGTTGAAATCCCGAATTTCAACTTTTTTCACGTTGAAATTCAGGTTTTTAACCAACCGGAGACGACACGGGTTTCCAGAGTCGGAAACACGGACGCACTATGTTTTCATCCAAAGCCTGGAAATCGGTCAGTTCACGAAGTGGCCGGCCATTTCATGAATTGGCCGCACTTAGGGCTTTGGCAGTAATATTTATATGGGTGCTCCACAGTAAGTGATAAATATAAATTAGAAATTGAAGCTGTTGTGTTTGCCACCTTGTATATACCGCCAAGTTTTTTTTTTATTCACTATGTGTACAGTACTTACTTAAAAATCTAATTGTGCGAGAGGTGAAAAAAGTTAGACCTGATTTCCTTCCTTTTCTGTGTCACTAATTTGCTGCACCAAATTATTTCCGCTCTGTAAATTCGTTTTGGGCTAAAAAAGAATTAACACACTTGTCTGTTTTTTCCTCACGTTAATTATCTTTTAATGATGTGTCTTTGAAATATTTAAACATCGTTTAGATGCAAGTTCTGATTTTTCATGGCAGTATATGTGAGAATTCGAATAATTTCGTCTTACTGAACGTAGTTTTGCTGAGTTCCAATTTTCTTTGATTCTCCCTCAATAATCATTTTTTAATGATTATTTTCTTCATTTTTTTCGTGATAGAAATTTAATCGTAAGTTATGCCATATAAACGAATGGTCCGATGTATATACAGGGTGTTCTGTTAATGGACCGATAAACTCAGAGGGTTGTTAGTGGGCATCAAATGGACCAAAAATTGTAATGGATCATGGTGTCGCAAATCACGTTGAGAGGGTGAAAATTACGAAAAACGCGCATGCAGGCTCTGAGTCCAGAGAAGACGAAAGGTGGATGTCAATTGATTGCTGAATGCATTCGTAGGTACGCTCACCATATCTGACGTAAGCAGCGTCGCGAAACGCATGCACTGGGGTAGGATCACGCGCTGCGGACGACGTAAATTAGCGCTATTGCGGTAGTAAGCACGTGTAGCAGTTAGTTGTCTGTTTCAATGAGTATCGTGATGGCTGACTACACGAACGAGGAATACGCTGATATGCATCTGATTTACGGTCGAGCAGATGTCAACCTGCTCATAGCGCAGATTGTCGTCGCTGCGGCAGACATCAAAAGCATACCTGGTGTCTTCGAGCGCGTACGGGAATCGTTTTTACGTCGTTGTAGACTGTGCAATGACGTCAGCGGCTGCCACTTCCAACAACTCTTGTAATAATTAATCAGATAAATCTTTTTGTAGCTATTATTGTACTTTTTGTCGTTCCAGTGTGACGTCGAAACCTGCATGCGTTTTTCGTGATTTTCACCCTCTCAACGGGGTTTGAGACACCATGTTCCATTGCAGTTTTTGTTCCTCTTGATGTCTACTAACAACCCTCTGAGTTTGTCGGTCCATTAACAGAACACCCTGTAGATTAGTGTTTCTCAATCTTTTCAGCCCGTGGCCCCCTTTGGATCATAATTTTTTCTTGTGGTTCCGTCTTATCCAGGGCCCCTACCCTCACCCAAGAGCCAGACCTTTCTAGTACTCAAATAGAATTTAACCAAAAATTTTATAAATAAGATCGATCTCTGGAACCCTATGCCAGTCACGAATCTAGAAGGTTCATCTTTCCCAAGAGTCGAATTATATGGGCAAAATAGGTCTGTGAAATATAACTGTGTGAATATATAGGTCTGTGTGAAATATAACGATCTAACGACAATCCAACAGACCTACACAACAAATCGATCTTGTGACGTCAGCTGGTACCGACTCCAGCTCGTGTCCGATTTCGTGCTCGCGAGCACTTGATGAACATTCCAATGAAACACCTCGTACAAACTGCATTCAAGGACCGAAATCATTCTGATTTCATGCATTCGTTTGCCAAACTTGCCGCGTAAGGGTGCTCTTGGATACGGGGAGTGTTCGCGAGTAGGAAAAAGGTTGAAGACCTCTGATATATAGTCATGTATCACACATTGGCGATGAAAAAAAAAGGATCAGGCACCTTCCGAACTGTCTTACATCAGCGTATCGAACTTTGGCCAAGGATCTCCAGGTACTTCGCGAATTGGTCGGCCACAGCCCGAATCATTTCTAAAAATCCGACTTTGGCCAAAACTCTTGGCCAATTCGCGAATTGACCGCACTTCGGGCTTTGGCAGTGACATACACTATAAGCGTTTAATTTCAGAAATTTCACTTCAATACGGATTTAGAGGGCGACCGCATATAACGAGCATTTTCACTGAAAAAGAGCTTCTCGTTATAAGCGGGTCAGACAGTATTTCATTTTATCAATGATAACTAGTATTTATGAGAATAGAAAAGTGAATGAAGGAATTTTTAAAATAGTACGCGTAACACAGAGATTTTCTTGGAAATTGATAGTTCCCCTCCCTCTATATATAATAAGCTTCTAAGTCAGTAACGGTGAACAATGATCATCAGTCTTCAAAAAAAGATGATTTTGTCAGGAATAGAATTGTCAAAGTTTCGACGTAGTTGGAAAAAATTATAAGCTCAATGAATACCAAAAGCCATAAGAATCAATCCTGACAGAAGGAAAAAAATTTCTGGCTGCCCACGCTGACGTCTGCCGTACATTTAGCTACCAGCAGACGTTTGTATCAGACTCGGATTTCCTTTCTTTTTTAGTTATGTCAGGATTGAGAAGAAGCCTATATTGAAAAGTTCTAGAACACAATAAAAGGAAATGAAAAAAAAAAAATATCTTATTATTTTCTTCGGGCTGTTTTTTTGTTTCTTTCGATGCTTTAAGAGATGAAAGAAATCGAAAAAAAAAGGAAATTCAGACAGAGAGAAAGTCTTTTCCTTACTTTGATGATGGATAGGTCGCTCATGGTATAGAAGAAAAAAACCAGCACAACTTCTAAGACTTTATGTTTTCGTGAAGTTTTCTAGGGATCTTTCCGATAAACTAAGTTTGGAGAAAACAAAGACGACGCCCGATTACTTTATCAGTGCGAAATCTTTGTAACCCTTTCAGACTCGATCATTCATTTTTTGGAATTTTTAAAATGTATGCATTTTTGAAACTCGAAACATACATTAACCCTTTAACCGGTTTTCAAAATTCTCCTTATCCGCATTATAATTAGTACCAGGAAGGAGAGACTCTGAAGCTCCGTTCACATGGGAAATAGAAAAAGCTGGTTTAAAACCGGCTTCAAGAATTTTCGCCAATGACTGCTCTCCATTTCTTTCTTTACGAAGGAAAAAAAGTCGTCAAGCGGGTGCTATAACTTCTAATGCTACCGCGATATTTGCACATGTGAACGGGGCTATAGAGAATCACAAATAGCAGTGTGGTAGGTCGGTTCAAGAGAGGCCACAGTGAAGAGACCGTAATTGAGAATGGTGTATAAGACTGTGAATATTTAGAAGTTTAAAGCAAAGAAAGTATATACGTATGTAGAATATAGTAAATAGAAGTGTAAATAGATTATCAAGTAAAGTTCAACTTGTACTGTGCTTCTTGAGGAAAATTATTTAGCGTGAACTTGTGTGCTTATGTGTGTGATGAGCTTGTGCCTGTATAACATTATGACGAGTTAACACTATGACACAAAACATGACAAAACACTATGACATGGCATGTGTTTACCTGCCATGACGTGCGTGGCTTTCTAGGAAGAGAAATACTTAAGAAAAAATCGTTTTGTATTATTTATATTGAGCGTATGTTTCTTTACAGTGCCGAAAGAAAAGAGGGAATACACACAGTCTCTTTCTCTCGCGCCTTATCTTATCTGACCTGAACGAGAACTAACTACACCCACTGGCAGTTGATTGATTGATTGGAGAGTAGGGGGAAAATGGAAAGCATGCTTTACTGTAAAAACAACTTTAAGGCAAGACGTTTTTGGAAGCCGAGATATATCGGGGTGGCTGAAATAAAGCAGATCAAGCTTGACGAGATAACTCGGGATTGCCGTTGAAAGGGTTAAGCGGCAATAAGAAATCACCAGATCCCCTTCAAAATGCTATATCTTTTTTAATGAAGTAGGCTTTCCTCCGATTTTCAGCAGGTGCAAACTAACGAGAAAAGGGAAAAGTTTTCCATAGAGAAATCAACTTCATAAAATACAAGGGCTTGTCAATGCTAAAATAAGACTTTTATAAAGGCGAGATAGCTCGTCGTTACCGCTTAAAGGGCTTAAAACATAAATGTCAGCAAATCTTTATTTTTTTTTTCCAATTTCCAATTTTTTAAATTATTTGTTTTGTGAAGAAATAATTCACTCTGTTCAATTTTTTTCAGCCAAGATGTGATACAGCAGATTCATTGACAACATATATGCTCAACCTATGATCCGCGAGCCAAATGTGGCCTTTGGAGTTATCTGATGTTTCCCGTGACCTCAAACATAGTTTTATAAAAATGAATTAAGCGTCACATTTACAGATCACTTGAATGATCCGCGGCACACTTCTAGAGCATATAAATGACTCGCGGCACATATACTAAAGTCACTAACATCACTAAAGTACACTCATGTCCATAAATTAAGGATAATGCCAGCTCCGGCAAATAAAGGTTCAGAAACAAAACAAACGTTACTTATTCATAAAGCCCATTTATTAAATAAAAGATAAAGAACAAAAACGATGGTGTATGTATGATACCATTCATAAAAACTACGATTTTTGCTCCCTGGAGCAATTGTAAAAAATATCTCCTTTACAAAAACTTTCTATTACATGGCTGGTATGATGGTTAATACATTGTATGTCTCCCATGCGATGAAATACAGTCCGTACAACGCCTAGGCATGCTGAGTATCAAATTATCGATCTGATCTTGGGGAAGATCACTCCACTCAGCAAGCAATGCTCTCCGAAGTTCCGGTACACATGTAGGAGGTGGTTGACGGGCTGCAACTCGTCGGCCAAGCATGTCCCACACATGCTCTATCGGATTCAAGTCAGGTGAGAATGCTGGCCATTCCATACGGGTTATATTCAAGGCATTCGTTTACGATGTTTGCTCGGTGAGGACGGGCGTTGTCATCCATAAACACAAATTCTGCGCCCATGGCACCCCTAAACAAACGTACATGTTGTTCCAGAATCCTGGGCTTTCATGGTTCCGGTTTGAACATGCAGATCTGTTCTGGAACCCAGTATAATTCCACCCCAAACGAGCAATGCTGCACCACCGTAACGGTGTCGTTCAATGATGTTGTCTTGGTGGTATCTGGCGTTCTCCATATGAAAGTCCGACGTGAATCACACTGCAAGCTAAACCTGGACTCGTTGGAAAACATCACACAAGCCCACTGTGACGATGTCCACATTGCATGTTCTCTACTCCAGGCTAATCGCTGCCGACAGTGAGTTGCCGTGAGCGGAACACATCTGACTAGCCTGCGAGCATATAGACCAATATCTCCCGAACGTCTGTACACGGTTTGCCTTGAAACTGTGGTACCCATGGCTGCAGATAGTTGACGAGACAGGTTGGATGCTGTGCTCCGTCTGCTTCTTTTGGCAGTGGCTGCCAAATAACGGTCTTCATTCGGCGTTGTAACTCGGGGACGACCTGTACTGTAACGTCTACTGACATTTCCGTTATCTTGGAATCGTTGCCAAAGCCTAGAGATGACACTTTGGGCAATTCCAAGTTCCTCGGATACTTCCATCTGAGTACGCCCACATTCCAGGCGGCCGATAATTCTACCACGTAAAAAATCATCCACATGCGTCCTCTGTATCATAACTATTCGCTTATGGCACTGAGCGCCTTACAGATCTCTTGTGAAAAATTTCACTTCTTTGCCACCATTCCTTATATACCCCCCTCTTACACTCTCGTCATTGTGACGTACTATCGGCATGATCTGGTGGCTTCCTGAAATTTGCATATCATTCTTGCAGATGTGTGTGATAATTCTACAGGTGAAATTTTTACTTTAGATTTCGATTTCCGTGTGATTCTGAATTATCCTTAATTTATGGACATGAGTGTAATTCGCGGTATAGGTCCAAATCATTTAAGCGACCCGCGGCACATCCTTAGATCACTTAAGTGACTCGCGACACAGTTGTAGATCACTCAAGTGACCCTTGACACATTTACAGATCACTCAAGTGACCCTTGACACATTTACAGATCACTCAAGTGACCCTTGACACATTTACAGATCACTCAAGTCATCACGCCCACGACATATTTTTAGGTCACTTAAGTGACCTGTGGCCATGGCTCCCACATCCTGGAGCCGGCCCCTAGGTTGAGATCTTTCGTGCCCCCCCCCCCCCTATAGTGAATTTATAGTGTAAAAAAACAAAAGAAAAGATTGGTTTCAGGCGTCTGGGGTGGAGCCTTGCCAGCTGCCAGCTCTAGAGTTTTGGTGGGGGGGGAGGTCATGCCTGTGGCTCTGTTCTAGATCGTTTTAGTATTCTGCGGCACGTTTTCAAACCAATGAAGTGGCCTGCACACTAAACTAAAGGTTCAGATCAGCACCCCTGATCTACGTATATCATTTTCTCCAGAATTTTATGCAATAAATCACACTTTTTCCGTCTTAAGGGGTCTCGTACCTTTTAATAGAATGAAAAACTATGCTCGCGTATAAATGTCATTAAAAATACTGCTTAACCATTGATTTAATTCAATTTTTTCACACATATCTTTGATTATACAGGATGCATAGATAACAAGACGTATGGCATTTTACTGGCGAACCGTTGACCCTAGAGGCATACTTCCAGTTAGGAAAGGTATCCAACTCAAGTGTAGTACGTGGAAGGGCGGCCTTTCTCCCATTCTACTAATTTTCTCGGCCACTAATTTCTCAAATTTGCCACCCCCTCTGAACTTGCCTCACTACGCTATAGCCCGCTAAGCCGCCCCCCCCCGTAAATACGCCACTGAAGCAATTCTGATATAGAACCAAACTACAGTTCAAGAATGGGCTAAACACTTATTTTTATTTCAGTAGCAATGAAATCTGACTTATTCAACAAGTCTATGAAGTACGAATCTGAAACACATGGCCCGCCGACGACATTTTATTGGCCCGATTAGCGAAAAATGAAATCAGCGTTCCACTGTCTGAAACTCTATGATCGTAATTCTTATTCATTTGGGACATTCTTTCTAATTGTGCGAACAGTTGGTATATCCACAGAAAAATCTAATCTTGACCATTATTTTTACTGACCAGTTTCCGCTTTAAATCAATAAGAGAATAATTTATTAAAATTTTCTGAATTTCCCCAGAAAATTTTTTATCAACAGTGGTCGAGTAATTGAAATTTCGGAATAAATTTGTTGAGGAATTTGCTATTTGAAAATAGAAGCGTGTTGGTTTTTTTTTCCCAGCATCAGACTGAGTCTCCTGTTTATTAAACAAAACTCTCAAAGTGAGCGATTTCTAAATTTCTCAAATTAATTAATAATTACTCAATGATTAATGATTGTTAATTAATTAATTATCGATAATTATGTAATTCATATATTTTTTGCAAAAAATTCAAATTTTACCATAATGACTCACTGTATAGCCACCAGGTGGGCTGCCCAACCCCGGTGATTCACACACTCCCATTAAATGTGGCCAACGTAACTTTGCGAAAATATTGAAGCGGCCCTCGGATACAAAACGTTGAAGACCCCTACTATAAGGTATTTTCAAGACAGCCAATTTCCATGATATTTCGGAAAACCATTTACTTAGTGACATGAATTAACAAAATTAATAACTACACACAAAACTGGATTGAGCAAATCCTTTCAAACCAGGCTTGAATTTCTGCTAATAAACAAAAATTCATAATAAAGAAAATAAGCAATTTAAATATCTATTTCTGTGGATCAAAACAGAAATATAGAACAAACAGAGTTCAAAATAGCTTCGAAAAACTATTTTATACTTTAAAAAACGACTTTCAAAAACTATTTATTTCACTGGAATTGAAAATTCATTGAAAAATATTAACAAATTTTTCAATAGAATCGGAATATCGTTTTCTATATTTCTTTAATAAAATATTCGGTGATATATGACTTGAAGAATTTTTACTGTGCAATTTTTTATCAAAGAAAAAATATGTAAAACGCCACGATGAAAGAAATGATCACATATTATGATGGAGTACCGTTATGTTTATCTTGAGATATTAGGATACTAATCAAATATTCAATATTCGTCTTACAAACACTATATTAATATTTCTTTCATGTTAAAGATGGGATATTATTGTGATAAGTTATTTTCACGGATTTTTCTATTTAGACACTTAAGGATCAGAATTCATTCGTCCAAGTAATTTTGATCGTATATCTTCAACAAACACGAATCTGGATCATGATTTTTTTCTCGGCCAATGATACATCAAATCAATAGACTTTCTAGATACATGTACTGGGGGATTATAATTAATATATAAATTCCTGTGTACTCTGAGTAGTTTTTCTCAAAAACTGCTTATCCGAATACAGTAAAATGTTTTAGGATATCTTAATGAGACCATGGGAGAGAGATTTATGAAATAAAAAGAAGTTTAGTTTTCGACCACCAGGTGGAAAAGTGGCTCTTTTTTATTGCATTTTACATTTTTCCATGGTCCACGTAGCGTATGTACCAAGTACTGTATATACATAGACTTATTATACTGGAACTACTCAGACCTATATAACGCCCGTTCTGGTAGACGTATTCCATTGAAACTTGGTTTATACGCTATATAGACGATGGGAAAATGTAAAATGGAATAAAAAGCGTCACTATCTCACCTGATGGTTGAAAATTGAACTTTTTTTTATTTCATAAATCTCTCTTCCATGGTCTCATTAAGATATCCTAAAAATTTGGCTTTATTCGAATGAGCAGTTTTTGGGAAAAACCACTCAGAGTGCACACACACACGCACCCGGGAACTTTAATTATAATCACCCTGTATATTGGGGTTGCGTCACTTGATTCCACGGAACCCCAGTTGGAAAACCCTGGCCTCTAGGGCGAAGTTGGGAACAACCTAACTCTCAAACATGGCGGCCTCCACCCTCGGAATCGAACCTCAAAAAAAGAAACAATATACACAAAAATGTAGGCTGTTGCGGTCGCTATCACTTGAACTTTATTGGATTATACTAAAAGTAATTAAACGTGTTTATCAACTCATCGTACACGAAAATAAGAAAAAAATCCCAGAGGAAAGAAAAAACAACACAGGTGTGTGTGTCTAGTTTCCACAAACTGAAGTGGAAAGCTTCGTAGTTCCGGTAGTGGCCACTAGCTACCATCTCATCAAGATGGAATCGAATATGTCGACGAAATCTTCGTGACACATGCTTTATACCAACGTTTCTCAACCTATGGTCCGTGACAATGTCACAGATGGTCCATAAGCAGAGTTCAATTCTCATTGAATGAAAATGCATTCATTTGTGAAACTGAAATTAGTAATATCCTCTTGGGTTCGATTACAAAACTAGACCTTCCCCCCAAACTTTTTATGAGCATATTTCATCGTGAAATGTACGCAAAATTGAAATAAAATATTGATTTCCCATATTCAATTTATTTGAATGTAAGATATAGCTAATTGCCGTCAAAACATATGCAATTCTCAATAGAATTGCTAATTATTGCAGAAATTACGGGCTATTGCAAATTGAAGTAAAAAAATTATTTGACGAAAACAATTCTCTCCAAGTCTGGTGATCACATTTCATTAAAGAAAAATACGGAATATCACACACACACACACACGCGGTCTTGAATACTATGAGGGGACACAAGGACAACGCCAATTGTCACCAAAAACATTGTTACAGGTAGGTAAAAACACCAATTATTGCCGAAATTGTTAAGAATATGACCAATGCGAGGTAAGTGAAGGGGACTACCGAAAATAGCAGTGAATTACAGTTAAAATACAGTTTCCGATTAATAACGTGGAGTATGACAAATAAAGTAAAGGAGATGAATATTTATATTTTTATTCATAATAATCATAACATAGTTTATAATTTATGAAAAAATTATCTGTGTTTACAGTTTCAGTAAAGATTCCAGATTTAAGTGAATTTCGTTGAAAAACCGCGACAATCGTATAAAAAAAAAGTCGATCAAATCAAAAATACAGGAATATCCTGTAAAATACGGGTATTATAGTCATGTTTCTGATAAGGGGGGTCTGTCAACCTGTTTCAGATATTTTACTTTTCCTTGGATATAAAAAGGTTGAGAAACGCTGCTCTATACCACAATCAGGTTATATCAGTGAATGAATGGTGTTACCTTACGTATGGAAATGTGACACACACAAGAATCACATTCGTGTGAATGTTTTCAAATCTGGACTTAATCATTATAGTAACAAAATACACTTCATAGTGAATGTTAACGCACTTATGGTTATGGATGAGAGGTAAGTTTAAAAATATTAAGTATGTGATTGACACATACTGATGAATCAAGAAAAGAACATTAAGGCCCCCCCCCCATCTGTTTTCGACGTAATATTACGATGGCGGCAGTATCAAAACAATGCTGCATACAGTAGTAGTATAAAAATTATGAAACACAATGAATCAGCAGTGAGAGCCAATACATATTCGCAAAAAACTCCAATTTTTTTAGCGACGGTTTCTTGATTAAGAAATGAATGATAAATGCTGCGAAAAATGTCCGTCTTCAATACAGGGTGTGCAAAAAGTCCGCAGAAACTTTAAAAATTCATAAAAACCGGAAAAATAACCGAAATAAAAAACGGTTTGCAGGGTTAGCATCGCTAGGTCACGGAAATTTTTTTATGACAGGAAAAAAACCCTCAAAAAACAGCCGTTAGGTGGTGCTGACGTACACAAGTCAAAGAAAGCATTCGCAAATAACGAACAGAATGCCTCCAAATCGTTTATTACAGCAGTATGTGTTTTTGAATTGTATGTTGTATTGTTGAGCATTTTTTAAATTCGATTCATACCTCCACGACGGACGGTTTATGAGATAAAGGCCGTGCTGGCATTTACAGGACACCCTGTATATTCGACATCCATATTTTTTATGGGCACATTGTCTATTGTAGCCTTTGGAAAATATTATTTTCAAATACAATGGACACTGGTTTTCAATAGCACTCAATGAAATTTGGGGTGTTTAAGACGCGTCTCAAATGATTTTGTTTCTTCGAGTTTGCGATGGCAATATGAATATCACTGAAGAATTTTCAGAAATGTTTTCTGTTCACGAAACCACAACAAGGGAAGATATTTCCGATGTCGTGGCAAAATGTATCAAATTATGCATTTAAGAAAAGTATCAAACTCCTATGAACAAATTCGTAGCAGTGAGAAAGGCTGATACGTCAGCAATGACGCGTGCAAAACTAAATTAATTTTGCTTCAAGATCTAACAGCAAAGTTTAAGGAAAGGAAATGTATTCAGACATTCTTTAACTGCAATCTTTCTACTGCGTCACTGCGTTATTAAATTGTTGGTCCCGGTCTAATTAGCCCTCGTGTGCAGAAAATGACCGCGGTATGATAAAAATGATCAAATGATCCATTGCGTCATTTACCAGCAGGTCCTTTGCAGCAGAGTTGGAAATAAGCAGCAGCGTTTTCAAGATTGTGGTGAACACTTCGAACTGATGCCAGAGGCCTCAAGCAGCGCTTACTCCAGCAATTTTTAAAAGCCTTGGAGAGTAAATTTGAGGGGCAACCTCATTACATAGAAATTCGTTGGTTATCTTGTCAGACAAATCTAAGAAAAATTTTTGCTTTCATATTTAAACGAGATAAAACTGTTTCTAGAAATGAAAGATCAGATGTTTCATTTTTTAATGATTATATTTGGCATTCCTAATTGATATTACCCGACATTTTGGTATATCCGACACAAATATCAAATATTTTATGGGCATCTTTTCTAGCCACCTTATTGGTTATTTTGCCTGTTGTGTTCTTTATATTTGTAAATGGATTTGTATGGACCCATCTCCGAAGCCCTGCTACACGAAAACCCCCGGTTTTGATTCTAAGGAGTCATATACTTTTCATCTTTGCCAACGGAATGGATATTGGGTATCAAAAATGTCGGTCTAGGATTTATACAAGATGAATCACCACCACAATCTCCGAACACCACCAATCTCTCTTCTCTTGTATTCTAACGTAAAATTAGATTTCATTTTTGGCGACTTTCCACTTGTCGAAAGCTCAAATGTATTTTATAAAGTGTTACGAATGGGATAATGTCACGCAATCACGTTGACTTAATTACGTTGAAGAACATCCATTTTTTGCAAGACCCATGCAAAATCCATTAACTAGTCACAGACGGATGTTCATCTTATGTATGTGTTTTTGGAGTTCTTGAGGAATTTTATATCTTTTTTTTCAACACGGGTGTTACATGGGTCTGATGATATAAGTTCAAATCATACGGAAAAACCACACCAGTGAAAGGAGAAAACCTAAAAAATGAAGGAAAGCAAAAGAATAGAAAAAAAAGGAGCGAAACAAAAGAGAAAAAGGCACTAATATGTCGTGGCAGTTGCACCAAATGCTGCATAAGGAATTCGTTTCAACTTCAATGAAAAGTCTTTTGAATACCAAATGCTTTTCGATCTTGCGCTTCATTCGAACCAAAGGTGACGCTTCAAATTTCCTCTTACTTTTTTTTCTTCATCCTTTGTTGCTGCAAGTCTAGTTTATTGTTTCATAAAAATAAAGCTCCTACCTTGCATATTGATTGATTCAATTTCGGTTTCGTTTTTATAGCCTACCCATTGATACTTCCAGTGTTCAGTAACTATCGGATTCTGACGATAAAGCTGGAATGAAATTGTGTTTCATAAAAAATACTAACAAACAGTGAATGATATTTTGTTTAGTAAAAAAGCGGACTCTTGACCCCAGAATCGCTTCATTTACAAATTTTCCTTGTTTTATATCAATGTGTTATGATTGCAGCATGGGCTAATAAATAGATCGTGACCTTTGGTGTTGATAAGTGCATGGTCGTTCATTTTGGTTCGAACAACCCACGTTCCACTTACGAGTTGAGTGGTATAACTATCCAGGATGCAATTAGGGCCACCGATTTCGGAATTGTCATTGAGGAGCGACTCAGGTTTTCTGAACATTGTTCAGCGGTAGTCAAAAAGCAAATAGAATGGTCGAGGCTTCATTTTCAAAAAGGTCTCTTTACGTTCTTCTAAAATCATTCTTCTACTTTTCCAAGGCTTAGTTCGCCCTGGACTGGAGCATGCCGTAAGGTTTTGGAGACTACACCTACAGAGGAAAATTGAATTAGTTAAGGGGTGCAGAGAAGAGCTACGCGTGCTCTTGTTGGCACACAAGGATTGAGCTATAAAGAAAGACTTGATTACTTGAATATGGTTACATTAGAGGAACACAGGTATCAGGGAGATATGATCGATGTGTTTAAAATTTTCAACGGAATGAATAGGATGGACCATGAGCTTTTTATACACCGTCAATCGACTGCTTGGACAAGGGGACAATTCCAGGTTGTGGTGTCGCAGGGAGTTTCTCTGTGATAGGGTTGTCAATATATGGAATAGCTTACCTCCGGAGATCGTGACCTCTAACATAATAGGCACGTTTAAAAAGAAGTACGATAAACATAGTGGGATAAATCGAGAAGCAATCCGTAAGCAGATAAGACAACCATAATCTATTTTATGGGCAGTGATATAGGCAGATTATATAGGGTGATTCACAAAACTCAAAGTACAAACTTTTAGGGGAAGGTAGAAAACACAAAACTGAATCACAATTTTTTTTGTGTGCATAACTGTGGATGGTAAGAACTTTGAGCACTTGTTGGGAAACTTAACGTGTACATGTACTGTCCTCATGTAAAGTATCGCTAAATAAGGAGTTTTCCCACCCATTATTGGCTTGTCATTTGTGCATATTTGTTTATCCTCCAGCTGATCAGGGTGGGGTTTCCGGCCATACATTCCTATGGGATTCTGTTTTGCTTCTGTGTTTTCTACCTCCTCTAAAAGTTTGTACGTTGAGCTTTGAATCACCCTGTATAGCACTAATTATCAGTTTTTTCTTTCGTGATATATGCTTTTATATTAGGTTGCTGTATTTTGGTTATATTTGATATGCATATTTTTTATGGGCATCTTTTTCCAGCCACCTCGTTGGACAATTTGCCTGTTGTGGCATTTGTATTTGTATTTATTAAAACAATTGATACTTGGATATTTGGTGACACTTTGTTTTAGCATAGGAAGATTCAGTTCTTTTCAGTGAATCAGAAATCATGTATCTGGTACTTATTGAGATGATGTAGGATGAGATGTTAACCCATTTTAAGGATCATTTGGTGAAATTTGTTTACAATATAATGATTAATTATAAAACATTGTGTATTACGGAAAAGATGCTATTTCCTTAATTTTTTTTATTGAGTGAGCTTATAAGAATAAGTATATACCGTCTGTATATAAAGTTCTCGGAATGTATTCCGTGTAAGCGTGTTTGTAGTGCTATGAGTGAAACATAGATGACACTATTATACTATGAAGAGTAATGTAGAATTTCTGCATTGAGAACTTATGAGTTGAACTAAGAGAGACATGCAAGATAAAAGACATCTGGTTTTTTTTTAATAGTATTCGACAATTCAAAGAGGAATGCCATTCTTCAGAAGACGAGGACCAAAAGAGGGACATCTTTGTAAAAGAGTCACAGGGAAGACGAACAAATCCGCCGTAATTCCATAAAAGATCGGCATTTGAACTAGATGGATTACTGAAAAGCTAGATATCAATAATTTCTCAGTGCACTGATTTTCTTGGCAAAAGAGAGCTGGTGCAATAAGGCGACACCAAATATGGTTAACTCTCACATACTCAATAATACTTTAAGGTACATTTTCTCGTCAAACGCAAGGTGACTGTGATAACCCACGCTACACTACAGATTTTTCTTGTTTTGAAAAATAAAAGTACTGTAATTAATATTCAGCTCAGTTCTAGATACATAGAGCATTGTAGCCTCGCTCCAACTGAACAGTGTCCCGGAAAATGATTTTTTCAGAGTATCCGATGAATTATCCAAAATGTACGTTAACATAAGGGAAAGGGGTGTGATGGCACGTCAAAAATTTCAAATATATATTTTTTTACAGCTTCAATCTAAGAACTTTTTTGTACATGTATATTTACGATACTTTACCCTATCGAGTGGCTTTAAAAATTCAAAGAGAGGATTCTAAAGCCATTTTTCCTTATTTAGAACACAACTATAAGTTTTTGAACGTGAAGAATGAGGGATGCCTTTGAGATTCACCAAGAGATGAAAGGAGCACGAAATTTAGAACTGACCTGTCAAAAACGAAGGATGTTCTCAGGTCTCAACAGAATATGCAATCTGCCGATTCCTACGTTTAGCGAAGCTCACATACGAAAACGGAATGCCCTCGTCGCCCCCAACTCATATATAACAGCTTCTATTCTTACTACTAGCGATTGTGACTTCTCAGCTGAGAATTTCTATTACCTGTATATGTATACGTATATATATTTTTTTCATTATATTTTACTTTTGCATCACCTGTCTCCTAGAGATTGCCTGGAACTGCTGCTGCAAGACCGATTTCAACAATATCAGTAAAGATGCTTTGCATTTCAAGCAGAAAAAAAAATATATCGAAATTGCGAATGCTTGACGAAAATTTATGAGTGAAAATTTCACTTGAAAGAGATGATGGAAGTTCATGCGTTGCTTATTTCCATTTCTCTGCTTTATCGAATATTTTGAGCTTTGTACTTCTATTCCACAGAATTATATTTTCCATCGTTGTTGTTTATTCGGTGATGGATATATCTTGTAAATTGCCGAAAGGCGATGAACCGAGGTTATTGGTGGTTCGAAAAAATAGGAAGGTGTTGAATATAGCTATAGGATATTTTTATAGACGTAGAGGAGAAAGAATCTTATTTTCTATTATGGTTGATAGTTTATTGCTATAAACTTGTTTAAAAATCTTATCACCAACAACAACTACGTTCAAAAGTTCCGACACTTATTATATTACGGAATAATGAATACAGATAGAACCTATTTATTGGGTTTTTCCTTCGAAGTAAATATCCTGTGCAATTATGAATTTTTTCCATTGCTTATACAAAGATGTGAATGCATATGGCAAGCCTTTTTGTGTCACATACGCCAGTGCCTCCGTCGCTGCTCGCTGCACTTTTTCGGAACCTGAAAATCATTGCCCCTTAAGTAAATTCTTCTAATACCAGGTTATTCTCCTGATCTTACCACATGTGACTTTTTTCCTCGGATACAGAATTTGCGTTAGGGACAACGATTCTCAGGTTCGAAAGAAATGCAGCAAGCAGCGGCGAAGGCACTGAAGGATGTGAAAAAAAGCGTGCAATCCGCATTTGCATCTTTGTATGAATAATAATCAAATTACATAATTGCACAGGGCATTTACTTCGAAGGAAACACTAAATAAACAGGATACTAACATGTTAAATGTTAAAAAAAAATTTACGAGCGTTATTGTATGGTGAAAAAGTGCAAAGAACCGCAGAACAACGTTACCAAGGAAAATGTTCAACCTTGACGTTGGCTGACTATTGGTAGACAATTGTAACAGATGCTCCTTATGTCCAGTACAAGGTCAATGTAAAACGATGTACATGTATATCGTTTATGTACATCTGACATGTACGGTACATATTAGATGCCGATAAATGAACTATTGCGTTATAATGAATTTGCGTTTCTATGTATTTGTGTTGTGTTTTTAAGTATATTTACACTTTAAGCGGCACAGTAGAAATCACTAGTAGAAAAATGTCAATTAGTAAATTCTACGCCTTTCTCTATGAAACTTAAAGAAATTTTCCCCGTGAAAATTTGGATCAATATGCGCCGAGATATTACAGGTTTTCTCATCTAAAGGTGTAATTATAGTGCACGCGTGTTTCCGATTCTGGAAACCCGCGTCGTCTCCGATTGGTTAAAAACCTGAATTTCAAGTTTAAAAAGTTGAAATTCGGGGTTTTAACCAATCGGAGACGACGCGGGTTTCCAGAATCTGAAATACGGACGCACTTATGTGCACATCCTAACGGTATTTGAGAGACTAACCGGTATATGAAAAGGTTAACAAAAAAATTTTGATCATTTTGGACATTTTGAACCTCTTATGTGATCAGTGTTAATCAATGAATATTTTGGCGTGCAATCATATCATTTGTGTGAACCAGCGGTTCACAACCTTTTTTGACCCACGGAGCTCTTTCCGGTATATAATTTCTATGGCGGAGCTGCGTAGGCCTATTTTCTATTTATTCATCGAAGTTACTGAATTATTTTTTTATTATTCAAAAATATTAATTTTTTTTTCAAATTTACTGGGTTATTTTTATTTTCCTCTAGCGGCCGCGGAGCCCCTGGGAGTTCACACGGAACCCTGGCGTGAACAATTAATTTCACCAAGTGGTTTTTTGATGTATAAATTCGGCGGAATGTTTTTTTCATGCTTCATTATTCTATTTAGCATTCTGTGCTTTCATTTAGATAAATGATAATAATAATGATAAATAATAATAAATATATTTACTATATGCTTTTTATTATAAACTTCATCTTGTATTATAGGATTACCGTTATATATATATATTACCGTTATATACTACCGTTGTAGAGGGATTACCGTTATATCGAGTTGTAACATTATCATCAGGTGCCACCAAATTTAAGCTGTTGTCGGCATCTCTCTTCCGAATTGCCATTGTCAGTACCACATAAAATGCATTTATAAATATTTATTCGGCAGCAAAAATTTATAATTGATTAGCTGATGAATAAAATTCAGTTGATTGTTTCAACCTGTAAAGTAGCTTCACAACACTTTTGTGTATTACACAGAAAGTAGCTTCACGTTCGTTAACTTCATTTACACTTTGGGGAGATAGATAGTTCGAAATATCGATGTTAATAGACACCTTCAAAAAGAACAAAAACTGGTGAGGAATCTAAAAAGGTATCGAAAGTGATTTTGAGTGAGAGATAAAAATTATCATTGAAGCAGTTTTACAATCTCCTCAAAAAATATAGTTATACTGTAGTGGGATTTATCGTAGTAAAGGATATCGATGTATCGAGAGGTGTTTAACATTAGCCTATAGACAATTCCAAACAATATTGGAAAAAATAACGTTGTAGAGGGATTTGTCGTTATATCGAGTATCGTTGTAGCGAAGTTTCACTATGCATTAAAGAAAAATCGGTAGCATATGCGTGCAAAAAAAAAGATCGTTCGTCGTCGATGAACGATTCGTTCTCGGCATTGCATTCATGGATATATAGTCGCAAGACTATAAATTGTTAATACACTTAAACTTGAAGCAGGGCATGTGACAGAAGAATCGTTTCAATCCTTACGTTTCACCAGGCTAACGGCACTTACGAGAGGAAAAATATCGGATCACGTAAAAACTATCGGCATTCGAATTCTTCAAATTCCCTCACGTTCCGATATTACCATCGGAGAACCAGTCGAAGCCAATGTATGGCTAGAGGTGGGAAGTACAAACCAGCTGCTAGAATCTCTCTCTCTCTGTAACGGACCTTCTTTCTTATTTGCTTTTGTTGAATTCTTACCAATAATCACTCCTCAGTTTCAGAAAACTACTTGAACGTCTCACTATCGTTACGGGATTCGATTGCCGAAGAAAGGTCGGTTGGTTGGTTGGTCGAGGAAGATCTTCCATCCTCTCGCCCTTATAATGGACTTCCACGTTCAGCATTCTGTTCATCCACCCATGCCTTCCTGCTTCCCGAAGAAGAGTGAGTGTAGTCTCATCCCACTACCTTCAAAACCATTTGCAATTGAATAAGCCCTATGCAAATTAGACTCGTAAGAGGAATCAGGCATGCTTCTGCCATTAAAGGGATTAAAATTCGTGAATTCTCCCTCGATGCTATTTCCTTCAGTAAAGAATTTTGTTTTTATGACTTCGTACTCGTTCGGCAGTATGAACGCCAAAAGAGAAGCAGTGTCAAAACACTCGCTTGTTTAGAACTCATACGCCCATTTATCGCCCATAAAAAAATATTTTACTGAAGAAAAGAGGAAAATTATGGATATATTTTTTTGTTTTTTGATTATTTATATATATATATATATATATGAATGAAAATGCATTTCAAGGAATTTACATCAGTATTTTCTATATTTTGAACTTACATATTTTCGATCCGTATAATGATAATAAGTATTTAAAGGTAATGAGCTTCTCTCCTCAGAACGTCTTATTGTAATGTTCGACACAATGCTTTGCAATTAAATTACATCTTCTTAGAAAATCCGAAAAAATATCCTTGAGAGGAATTCTTGGATCTAAATGGGACTCTTGGTACAGAGTTAGGATTAAGAAAAGAAGAGACGGTGTGTGATGAATCCGTGAGAGTTTGAAATCCAGTTCAGGACCAGCAAGATATTAACTGACGTTAGGGAAGACAGATGGCTCCTGCATTAAGATGAAGGGAGGCCACATCATATAAGAAAAGCGATTTCAACTCCGACACCTCATCACTACTTCAGGGAGTGAAAAGATGATAAATTTTGAGCAATTGACCAGCAAAAAAAAGTAATAATATTGCAGATTCTACCAAAAACCATATGCACATATTAAATTTTCTGAATTAATGATTTCATTTTGGATATAAATTTTGAATTTTTACCATTTTACTTTCATACTTTGGCATTTTGACACGTAGACTTTCATTCCAAGCGTTAGGATAAGAGGATTTCGGACTAAAGAACCCTGGTCCAGAAGTGTTTTCACTTCCAGAAGTTTCGACGTTAATCGTTTCTGGACAACTAAAAAGATCAAATAGACCACGCTTTCCCCTACCTTCATCGAAGACGTATATCGTAGTAGCAGACAAAACGTTTGGAAGTCAAAATATCTTTAGCCTCTCACGTTCTTTAGTTCAATAGCTTCTCACCTTTAAAATTAATGTTTCTTTAAACGACAATAAATTCTGTATCTCAGGCCCAGATGAACCTAAGTCGAAATGTCTGATTTTTGCCCGACGGTAAAAAAAGTATTTTTTGCAATAAGCTAGATGGGAAAGAGTTTTAAAATAGTTTTATCCCCTCTCTAGCAAGAAGTACAGAAATATCTGGATTTGATGCCTCAAGATATTGATGAAACACATCACACAAATTAAACACTTAAAAACAAGTCGGTTCCTTTTGTCGTGAAATATAGTTTTTATCTTAAATTCAAAATTTCTGTAGAATAAAATTCTATTCAGAAAACTCATAGAAGCATAAAATTACTCTGGTGTATATTCAGTACTAATATCATGCCAAAATGTTCCAAAAATAAAAGCAATAGGCTAAGGGGTATGCGGGTTTGAAACCAGCTGTCGATTTTTCTGAAGATCTTCTGACGAATGATCAGATTATAATTTCCCTTTAGAATGATAGATGATCATTTTTGTCGCACCACGGTCATTTTCTGCACACGAGGGCTAATTAGACCGGGACCTACAATTCATTGCCGATTCCGAACGGCTGGCTTGTTTTATACTCATCGAGGGGTTGGTGCGCTAACCCCTCGATGGGGGACTCCCTGCGGTGGCAATTTTTCCTGCTGTCATGTCGCCGTTTTTTTTGTTGTAACCCTGTGTGAGGAAATTTTTCTGACAAGGACGAACCGGGTATCGAACTCGCGACACCTCTAAACATCCTTTGGTACTTTAGGCGAGCATCTTATCGACCTGGGCTACCGCGCCCGATGGCTCCATCACAAAAGTAGAATGTAGGCAGAATTAACTGGTATTCGACATAAAAGTAAAAAAAAGAGATGTTTCCTTACATTGTATAAACTAGCCTTGGAAAAACTCAGAAGAACCTCTTAGAAAGTATGGAACATTCAAACACGACTCACCTATGACTATTCTATGACCTCACTCACGACTATCATATAACTTTAATTAGTATACTTACACGGCCGGACTTTAGTCATTTAGCGGCCCGGTGCGAATCAGTTTTGCAGCCCTTTCCATAATGCGAAAGATAATATGGTAGAGGTTAGGCCCAGAAATTGACTCATTTTGCTCTAATACAACCACTGAAATTCAATTTGAGGGCTCTGGTAAAAGCCTTAGAATTCGGATCGGTAAAAAAAAAACCTTTCCGAGGAGGTTCCGGAATGGCCATACTGGATAGTGCAGATGAACAAGGACCCCCAAGTTCACGAGACATATGTGAAGCAAAATACAGCAGAAGTCCGCTATAACGACAGCTCACAATCACGGAAAAAATTGTCGTCATAATGGACTTTTCGTTATAAGCCGTACTCATTATAACGGACTTTTACTGTAATGATAAAAAAAATGAAATAATACTTTGTATCAGGGAGACGAATTTCAAGTCTAATAGAGGTAACGGCCTAGCGATACTCTCCAGAGGGCTCATGGCGCTGTCCCTGCATGGGAAAGGCTGACAGAACTCTGGAGACCTCAGGTATCGGTCTTATATATTTCAAACATTTAAAAAAACAAATTTTATTTAAGATAAATAAAGGGGTCAGCTAAAAATCTTAGTCTGGGGTCCCGTCAAAAAATCAACGCTATATTCAAGGATGTGAGGACCGTGGATTCACTACCATATGTGTGTCTGTTGACATATCTATTGACATATTTATATATGACATATATATGCATCTATATTGACATATATATGCATCAATAAATCAATAAAATTTCAAGTTCTAGCTTTTTGATAAAGCAGTTATCGTAAAGTATCAAATGTAATCAATGCAATAAAATCCACTTTTACGGCACCTAATATTTTGCGGCCGGGTGGGATCGCACCCTTCGCATCTGCCTAAATCTCTCTGGCCCTGTATGCTTACACATAGTATACATAAAATGAAAAAATACAGGGTGATTTAGAAAAGATGGGAAAAACTTCAAGAGGTGATAGTGCACACCAATACAAATAATCGTCATCAAAAAATGCATGGTCTAACATGAAACGCAAACGCACTGGCGTGTTTTGAAACGGCCGCACCAAAAACGTTAAAACGGCATTCCTGTTGAAATTTATCGGGAGAAAAAGAACACCATGCATGCAAATGTAACCTGGGGAAGAAGAAGAAACTGTATGTAAATCTGCGTCACAGTGCATAAAAGGCGCGGACGCCAGCCCTGTGAAGTTATTCCAGCGTGCAACCGTTCTAACAGCTGTAACTTACTGGATAATGGCACACACTTTAGTAATACTAAAAAAGCAGACACGCATTTCATTTACGGAGCTGCAAACGGTAGCACCACAGAGACAGCACGAATGTACGGTGAGCGTTTTCCACACAGGCGGTTGCCCAATCCGAAAACATTTGCGCGCTTGCATCGGCATCTGTGCGAAACGGGATCCTTTCTTGCTTCCCGGTCTGATGCAGGTCGTACAAGGACTGCCAGAACAGATGCATACGGTTTTTTCTTCTTCCCCAGGTTACATTTGTAGCATGGTGTTCTTTTTTCTCCCAATGAATTTCAACATAAATGCCGTTTTAATGTTTGCGGAGCGGCCGTTTGCGTTTCATGTTAGACCATGCATTCTTTGATGACAATTGTTTGTATTGTTATATACTATCACCTCTTAAAGTTTTTCCCATCTTTTCTGAATCACCCTGTATATCACATAATACAGAATGTGAAGAATCATCTCTCAAAATGAAACAGTAACTAATGACCATGCATGTGAGATTTGCAATAAGGAAATTAAAAAAAATGAAACATTTTATTTCCTTGAACTTATATGGACTTTGAAAAAAACAAAACAAAAGTAAAACTGAAACTTGAAGATGGATTTCAATGCAGGGAGACAGGGTTAACATGAGAAAAGATGAAAAATGTTTCTCTGTTATTTTTTCCCCGTTTTTCCACTTTATCTTTTTATTCCATTTATTTCGCGTAGTGACGTCACGAAGTGGTGACGAGTCGATTCTATCGTTGAGTTCTTTGCTTTCGTTTTTCTTGAGATTCTTGTCTTTTATTTTCATTTTCTTTAATATTATTATAGCGATTATCTGTTTATTTTTCCTTTGGTACAGGATAGTTCGGCTTTCAGTGCAGAAAGGGCCTCATGAAAATGAGGTCTGGTCAGATTTGTGAGAGTGAGTATATGTATGTGAATTGGGTAGCAAGTATTTCTGGCCCAGAAAAATCACTTTGCCCAGGGGTCGCTGATGCCGTTAAGATGCCCTTGAGGGAGGGGAGTGTTACCTCTTTCATTCAGAATTATAGAGAAAATGCAAGTATAAAGTTCTTAAGGATTGCCTTTTTTTTTCGTCACTATAGTGGCGCAAATCTATTGGGAAAAGTCACGTTACTAAGAGTGCGCGCAAGTGCCCTTCTTTCTCATCTTTCGAATTTGGTAACCCAAAATGTGGGTAGAATCGGTATTCAATATGAAGGTAAAAAGAAAAGATGCTTGGTGTATTGTAAACCAGTCCTGGAAAAACTCAGAAGAGCCTCTTAGCACGGGCACAGATGAGGGGGGATTGCCTCCCAGCCTAAAATGTGGAGTGTCCTCATCACAGAGTAATAATACTATAGAGTGCGCGCGAGGGGTTACAATGTGAAGCAAAGATCCGGAGTCACGTGATTCCGGTCGAAAGGCTGGTCAGGGAATCTCGCTGGCAATGCTTTCCTTATGGCTGTTCGTATGACGATCTCCAAGTGCTGTCTTATTTTTCATTAGAATGGTCACCACGTGTGCAGCTTTCGGATGTTCTGAACGGTTTAGGAAAGGAGGAACATTATCCTTTCACAAAGGAATACTTTTTTGCTTATTCCCCTTCTTATAAATTAAAAATTGGAATATTAAATTGACGATGCAATGGATTTCTGACGTAATCTCAGTTTCTAACGACTCCATTTTGGATTTAATTCAATTAAAGTTCCAAGTTTTGGTAAAATTCAAATGGCATGAATCATTATTAAATGTTTTAATAGAATTTTTGGCAATAAATGATTGAAATTGTGAGTTTTATGAAGTTTTAACTGAAATATACGTCTCCGCAAGATTTGGCGAGATTTGGCGAGCTAGTGAGTTCATTCGAGTTTTGCTCAACTTGGAAGAAAATATGCTTTTCAGATGGAGAAATTTATGAAAAATATTCTATTTAAATAGAATGTGAGGAAAACTCCCCCCCCCCCTCTAGACAATTGCAGTTTTGCATAAAAATGCATAACAACCTCTAAAAATAATAGTATTTTTACCCCTCTTCGTAACGGTTATGTTTGCATATGCTGATAAATACAGCAAAAGCCAACATGAACTAAGCCGATGAAAAAAAATCTCTCTCTATCTTCGCATTTATTATTAATTTAATTTTTATGGCGAAATATGTGTAGTGCACGCATCTCATACGGACAGAACTAAGTTGTTGAAATAAAGTGATATTTCAGCATGGATTTTTTCCATATTCATTAAACTTACTAACTTCATTTTGAGAATTATTCGATTCATTCGTAAAAAGTGATAAATGCTACGAAATTCATCAAACTTACTAAAAATATTGGTAATTATGCATATATTTACCAACTATTATGCATAATTTCTGAAGATAACGCGCACTACGGATTTATCAAATTTACAGTAACATAAACATTATATATTTGTTGTATACAATATTTTGTTTCCTGTGTGTGTATAGATATTTAGAAAGCTATTAAAAACTGTGCCAAAAAAATTTATTTCATGAAATTTATACTGTTTATATTCACTTCCTTCAAATATTATATATTCAATTAAAATTTAAAAACCCATGTGTTAAGAAATTATTAAGAATTATCACTTAATGGAAAATAAATAAATTCCGTTTTCCAATATTTGTTTATTTTATAGAATTTATTTTTTCAAATCTGATACTCCCTAAATATTTCACATAAAAATGAGTGAAATTCATTGAAAAAATGAAGGAAAGTTTTCATCAACTTGATCGAATTGAGTCAAATTTCGTTACAGCAACATCCTAGCTTCTGCGAAAACGCGCCAAATGTAATAGCGCAGAACCTGTTCTTTCCCCGACAATACTGCTCATCTTTTCTTCACGTTCGACAAGTTTTATGAATAGCGTGCGCGGTCTATTTATATCTTAAGTCTATGGTCCTCATCGAATATATATGCGCTTATATGAACTGATATCATCATCATCATGCCCCCAGTATTCATCATCGTGCTCCCCCAGACTTTGAAGTCTATCTCCGCCTACGCCTCTTAGGGCGGTATTCACCGACATGGTTTAAACTATAGTCACAATTTTTTGATAAGAGATCCACACGGATTGGTTAAATTCAGGTTTTTAACCAATCTATGTTGATCTCTTATCCTGTGAAATTGTGACTACAGTTTAAACCATGTCGGTGAATACGACCCTTAGAAAGTATGGAACATTCAAACATGACTCACCTTCGGAGATAAAAAAGCACTAAATTATCCTATGATTTTAAATAAGGTATACTTACACATATAGCATATATATATCACATAATACTGAAAGTAAAGAATCATCTCTCAAAACGAAACAGTGACTAATGACCATGCATGTGAGATTTGCAATAACGAAATAAAAAAAATGAAACATTTTATTTTCTTGAAATTACATGGACTTTGAAAAAAAAAAACCAACCAAAACTAAAACTTGAAGATAGATTTCAATGCAGAGAGACAGGGTTAACATGAGAAAAGATGAAAAATGTTTCTCTGTTATTTTTTTTCCCGTTTACTCCATTTTATCTTTTTATTCCATTTATTTCGCGTAGTGACGTCATGAAGTGGTGACGAATCGATTCTCTCGTATGTTGAGTTCTTTGCTTTCGTTTTTCTTAAGATTCTTTCTTGTCTTTTATTTTCTTTAATATTATTATAGCGATTCTCTTTGTTTATTTCTCCTTTGGTCCTATGGTAGCTCGGGGAGAAAATGCTAGAAGGGTTTAGAGGTTCGAAGCTACCGAGCTTCCTTTTTTTTTGTTATTGTTATATTTCTCTTTTCTTATTATTTGCCCTTCCCTATTCTCATTATTTATTATTATTTTTATTTTATTTTGTTTCTACTTACGGGAAGAAGTCTTTTGTTCTCGTACTGGTTTTCTGGCTTCCAGTGTCAATAGTCTTCGTGTCTTTCCTTAGAGAATAAGGATTAGTACTTCCTTTCTACATTCAACCCTCTTCAGAGATCCCTTTGTTACGATTTAAAATTAATAAATTAAATGAGAATAAAAGAAAATGAAATAAATGAAAAGAGAAGCTTTATCACTTTACTATGTTCATAACACTTAAGCGGTAACGAAATCTCTAATCAAAATTAAACAACAAAGCATTTGAAGGACGCGAAATTAAATTACTATAGCGATTGCGGTTAAAAACACAAAAGTTACAAAGAGTTTTATGGCTTTGTTAGTGTTTGTATATGGATGGAAGAAGGAAACAAAAGGAAAGTTTGCGATTAGAAAAGCTTTAAATATGTTTTTTCAAGTATTATTATCATTATTTTCTGGTGTATCTGGAGATAACGTTATGGATCTACAAAATAACTAAACTTCAAACGAGTTCGGTTTTCATGAAATTTAACGAATAAAATACCGTACCTCGAATAATTTTGGCGTAACTTATAATTATATAGCAAGAGAGGAAGAGGGAGAGAGAAAAAAGAAGGTGGTTTTAGTTGAAATATTTACGAATTTTTCAGCTGCTGAAGTTAGTTAAAAGTATTATGAATTCCAAATATTTTAGATGGTTACGAAGATGTTTGGCAGAAATGAGTTTTAAAGGAGAAGGAAAAAAATTAACTCTACATATTTATTCTAACAAATTTTTAAAAGTTTAAAATTTGATTTTAATTTTTATATTCTTTTTAAACAAGCACTTCCGTTACTGTATATGATTAAGTTTTAGATTAGTTTGTTATCTGTTAGAGTTGAGACGCTGAAAAAAATTGAAAAGAAAGATAATAATTGAGTTAAAATTTTAAAGTTTTTTTTACATCTCCGTGTTTGAGAACTATTTGCATACGCGGAAAATATAAGTCTATTTCTATGTTGCGCAAATTTTGCTGGAAGACTGAAATGAAGTTATCTTCTTTTGGTTCCCAACTTCGAGGAGCAAATGCTAGCTGATATCCTTGTTAAACGTCTCGCTACAGAGAGTAACAGGCCTATAACAGTGTAATTAATTAATCATTACCAGAGCCCAGAAGTTCAGGCAAAATGTCATACCATAAATGCCTTTTTTTGTCTATTTTCAAACTTTTTTGTAAAAATGTCTGTTTTGAACTTTTTCCTGCCATAAATGCCATTTTTAACATAGTTTTAAGTTTATCAGTAAATTTCAGAGACCACATAATCTGCAAAGCTTGGATATTTTGAGCATTTAAACAAAAAAATTGCTCTTTTTAAAATTTAAAGTATTAATTATCATCAGAAAGCCCAACCTCCCTTCCAGCCCCATTTAAACGCGAATAAGTGATCAGAGAGATAGGGAACTTGGCTGTTGCCATGCATTCATTTTGCTTTGACCAGATGGTGTTAACGTGAATGATTTTGTTTCGGATGAATGCAACCCATGTTAGAAAAGCAAAGGAAAATTAAAAGTTTGTTTCTCCACATGCTTCACATAACATGCCTCGCTCAGGCATCGGACTGCATTGCATATGTACAGCTGACCGATGACTGTCCCAAGTGGTCATCAGTTGACTTCATGGCTCACACAAAGCGGGATAAGAGCAGACAAGGCCCTGGGGCCCCATGTTGTTTGGATTTTATTTTTTACGCCTTTAATGCATTGCAAAAATAACCACGACTACTTATTTTACACACATATTTAGTATTCGATTAAATTGACCAGAGTCGCCCTCAAGGGTGCGCGACAGATGCAGCCATACAGAGTCCCGCATATGTGGTAATATAAAAAACAAATTAAATTTTTTCAAACAAAAGAACAAAGTATAGTAGCTATGTTTCAATCATAGCAATGATAATGATTATTCCAAATTAAATTGTTGTTATTATTTATTATTATTATTATTGACGAATAAAGAGAATTATTCGCAACTCGGAAGAAGCCCCACAGATCATTTTCTGCATGGGCTCCGCGTCTGGTAATGGTGACCCTGTAATCAACCTAAACATGACAAATCAACCTAATCATGAAAAATTAACCTAATCCAAACAATCAAAAAAATTTGAATTTAAATTTTAAAATTTAGTTTTAAATATAAGATTGAGACAGTGAAATCTCAACCTTTTGCTTCATTTCATGAACTGAACAGTTTTTTTTAAATTTTGAATCAATTTTTATTCAATTACATTGATGTGAAGGTATTTTACCATGCGCGCAAGATGTTTTTAATGTATTTTTTGAAAATTTACAAAACATCAAGTATCCAAAACATGTTAAAACTTTATACCAGCATAGGATAACATGGAATAGCACATACAATCAAGAGAACATGTGTAAAAAATATTGAAATAAAACAATAGTTGAATAGCATTTTAAATGATATTTCTGTTAGAGCATAGTTTTTCATCATGTTAAAGGTACCAACTCCCTTTAAGATTTCTCATAAATCATATTTTTCATTTTCTGGATGAATAATATTTATGATTCATCCAGAATCAATTTCTTCTTAAAGAAATATTTTAAGATATTTTTCATGCGATTCTAGTTGATTTTGTCAAGATCCTTGTTTGCTAGAACTTCAGACGTGGCTGCAGCTCTTCGAAAAAAACGTAGTCTTTGAAAACGCACACTAATTACTGCATCATTAGGGCCAGAGCGCAACTGTCGGTAGTCGCATGTTTGCAGAACCAGTCCCGCGTTTTTTTTTGTTCTCCACACTTACGGTAACAATTTCTTTCATAAATTATGATTTTCATCTAGAAATAAATAATTCTGGAATTATTTCATAAATTCTGAGTTTCCGCCAGTTCTGGAATAGCTTTTTAATAAATTCTCAATTAATCAATTCCAGAATTTTCATTAATTCTGAAATTTTCATCAGTTCTGAAATTCTGAGTTATTCAAATTATTTCTTTCATCAATTCCAGAATTTTCATCAGTTCTGGAATTCTGAATTATTCAAATTATTTCTTTCATTTATTCTGAATTTTCATCAATACCGAAATATATTATTTGTTTTATTTATTCTGAATTTTCATAGGTGCTGGGGAATTATTTCTTTCATTTTATGAATTTTCGATCCTCCTCTCCCACAGATATACAAAATCGGCGCTAAGGGACACCGAAATTATTAAGTCAGCTCTGACCCTGATACTATATTCGCACCGGACCCCGCGTCCGATAAGGGCGGCCATGCATGCTTGTATACTGTATTTATTATGGATGAAACATCATAAACGAAAAGTTATCAATCGGAACTATTAAGAAACGAAATATGCATTGAGAATTTGTTTCACATCCTTCAGTTGAAGGTTGCGTAATAAGAAAGATTTTTTAGAAACTATGATAGTGTGGAGGGCCTGGATCTTATAGCCAATAAGGAATCTTGGGTAAACGATGGGGTTGAATCATTCTTACACATCTCAGGATACGATACTGTCAAGAAATAGATCTAATAGGAAGTGGGGGGGGGGGGTGGAGTCTTGATATACGTGAAATCTTGTTTGAAGGTTAGAGATTGTGGAGAAGTGATATTGAAAATTATGAGTTGAGCTTAAAACAAAAGGCATCATAAGCATATTGGCATATTGTAGGAGTTTGCTGTAACCCACTGACTAGGAATCCAAACTACATCGCCAAACTTTATTACGAAATTTCCTACATGTGTAAGCATAAGGGTTGTGATATTAGGGGATTACAATTGCCCGGGTATCGATTGGGAGAACTTTTCAGCTAGAGATCAATATGAAACAGACTTTCTTAAGTTGGTGCTCGATAATTCTTTGTATCAGCATGTATCAGAAGCCACTAGGGGTACTGCTATATTTTGGATTTAGTTTTCATTAGTTCCGAGGATCTTGTTGAACATGTTTCGATGGGGAACGAGATTTCTTTCACTTATCACACATCGAATCGTGAGTTTTCTCTAACTTTTCATCGGGTGAAGCTGATAACAAAAGAGTGGTTCTCTGTTTCGGGAAAACCAACTTTGATGTTTTGAGAGAAAGCTTAGCTGCAGTTTTCAAAGACCGGTTGGAATCAATCGTGGTGGTCAATGGGCATTTAGTACGAAGCGATCTTCTGTTTTGTAGGACGTCATACCCTTTGTTTGTAAAAAGCGTGTTTGTGCATCGCCCCCCTCTGGTTCACGGATAGCGTGCGTAACCTTTATCTTTAAATGAAACAAACATTCAGAGAGGTGGACAAGGTGACCTGTCATTGTTTACTGATAAAAGAAGGGCGTTGAAGAAAGCGAAAAGGGATATTAAAAAGGAAGTAGAATCTAGGTTGGCAGATGACATTGGCTCTGACCATAAATCATTTTTCAGGTACGTTAATAATGGATGTAAGGGAACAGTTGGCCCCCCCTCTCGACGGGAGGGTCTAGGGTAGAAAGCAAGTACGCATGTGTAGTGCTTTCAATGACTTTTTCGCGTCAGTTTCTAATAGAGAAAACGATATTCACTGTACGGTTGTCGCATGGGGTAATAAAATCCTCAACGATATTCAAGTGGAAGATGTGGAGGTCCCAAATCTTCTAAAAAATGCATCTGCAAGCAAAGCACCAGGGCCAGATGATTTCTGTCTTAGGGTCCTCAGGGAATGTGCTAATGAATTGTTGGGACCAGTCGCACAGATTTACAGGAGTAGTGTTGCTGAGGGTATTGTCCCATGGGATTGGAACCTTCCTAATGTTGTTCCGATATTTAAAAAGAGTAGTAGAGAAGCTGTGTCCAATTATCGTCCAGTGAGTTTGACGAGCATCGTTTAGAAAATTTTGGAAATTATTATCAAAAGAAAATTGGTTTTTAGACGAGAATAATGTATTGTCGGATAATCAGCATGGATTCGGGAACGGGAAGTCATGTGTAACCAACCCCTTTTGCTTCTATGATCACGTGACTATGGCTTTGGGCAAGGGCAAAAATGTAGATATTGTTTACCTTGATGTCCAGAAGGCATTCGATCAGGCCCAACATGGCAAACTCTACACGCGATTGGAATTGGGGGCAACTTGCTGAATTGGATAAAATCGTGGTTAAGAGATAGGCCAAAATGGGTTATGGTGGACGGGGAATTCTCTGATTCGACAGGCGCCACATGTGCAGCTCATTAAGGAAATATCCTTTGCCCCATACTTTTTTCACTTTTTATCGATAAACTCGATCAGAGTAGCTATCTCAGGCGGCACTGGTACGAGTGACTTCGGTATAAATATGGAAATGGGACGGTTATAAGAACTTGCGCGCTCGTAATCCACAATCAATTTCCCGTTATAAACCGTGTATGTGAACAAGGACGCTGAGTGAAAAGGATAAAGCTTTGTTAGTGAAGTTCTATTACGTGAACCAGGAATCAGCGACCATTGCCTTGCGTAAATTCCGAGTTCAGAAGAAAGTGAGGACTGGAAAAGGGCCTTTAACAGCGACAGGCCTCATAAAGCTTGTTCAGCGTTTGAGGAAACTGGAACGCTGGAGGATCGTGTAAGAGCCGGACAACCATGTTTAAGGAAGGCACGTTCGACGCGTGTTGCCACCGAAATGGAAGCGTTAGCGTCCGAATCACCTGCAGGGACCAGCCGTGCTCGTGAAGCTGCCAGACGCTTGGGCTTACCACCATCGTCGAGACGTAATATTCTTCATGGAGTCTTTGATCTGTACCCATACAGATTGCAGTCGTGCCATGAACTTTTATCAGCGGATACCGTACAGAGGGAAGCATTTCCGTGAAAGCCAGGTGGACTTTCTCGAGAAAATCGAACAGAACCCCACCCGGGTCTTTAACATCTTGTGGACAGATGAAGCTCAATTTTCGCTTCATGGTGACGTTTATACCCATAACTGTTGCATCTGGGTGACATCTAATCCACGTTAGTACACGCAGAAACCATTGCATTCCCCAAAAGTGACAGTGTGGTGTAGGTTCACAGGTTTGTTCATCATGCCCAGTAAATGGGTGGAAAACGGCTACGGTGAATGCGCAGAGTTATTTAACGCTTCTGCGCGAGAAGGTCGTACCATGTTTGCGTTAAAGAGATGCTCTTTCTACCGTCACGTTTATGCGAGATGGAGCAACTAGTCACACGGTTATAAGAACTTTACTACTACTACTACTCCGGTCCAGGCATTCCTGATACAGACGTTCGGGGAAGACAAAATCATTAGCAGGTGTTGCAGGTTCCCATGGCCTCCCCGGTGTCCAGATTTGACACTGGCAGACCTTTGGTTATGGGGTATTTGAAATCCTGGGTGTATCGATTCGGTCCATCCAATCTGTCGGAACTGAAAGATGCGATCCGCCGAGAGGTGTCATGTATACATCCGGACCTGTTGCACTTTTCCGTTGCTGGATTTGTGACTCGCCTGCAATGTGTTAATCCCCTGTGGTGGTGGTCATGTGGAACACATACTGCTGTAATAAACGATTTAGAGGTATTCTGTTTGTTATTTACGTATCCTTTCTTTGACTTGTGTACGTCAGCGCCACCTATCGGCTGTTTTTGAGTTATTTTTTCCTGTCTTAAAAAAATTGCTAACCCTGCAAATCGTTTTTTATTTCGATTATTTTTCCGGTTTTTATGAAGTTTTATAGTTTCTACGGACTTTTTGCCCACCTTGTATATTTACCATAAAATCAATACACTGTAAGGCACCCCCTTTTCTGAAAGTCTTTGCATGGAGGCAAAAATACCTAGAGCCCACCCAACTATTTATTTGCATTTTTCAAGTGAATCATATTTTACATGTCTTATTCTTATGCGGATAATCCGAGTTTTCGGGGTGGTACATAGCGTGGTGCTTTGTCCCGTAATCATCTCGGATTATTATTGAAACTTTACCATAGTTTAGAATCCCTCAGTATGAGATACAGGCGTCCCTTGCTCTACGCGATTGAGTGGTTCCCCAAAATGCTCACGTGAGACGAAATCGCGTAGAATAAGCTCAATTTAACATGGGTAAGATAGGATAAGGTTTTCTTCAGAGAGAGAAGTATAAGAAAAAAATAAACCCAATTTCCAGCAGCTAATAATGTTTTTCGAATGAATTAATTATTCAAATTATAAATAAATCTCGTAGGCTAGGTTTGATAAAAAGGAATGATTAATTCTAGTGTGAATGTTTTTTTCTTTCCTAAAGAGAGCCTGATAAGATAGACTGGTAATTTTTTTAATGAAAGCAGTCGAGATTCAATTGACAAGCAGTGTTCTTGTCTCTTAATAAAAACTTCAGGAGCTACGCTAGATAATTATGAATAGCTCCTTCGAAAATAAGACAAGTCTAGATTCATTAGGATCGTTTCCTTCGATTAAAATTCTGATAGCGTTGTCGATGTGTTACCAAAAAATGTGCTCATTAGTGAGATCTGGGGAGATGTATTTGAGCGTTTTCCATATTTATGTAACCCACATCAACAAATCCAACGGATTTTGTGATTTTAGTCATGAGACACCCCGAATTTGCCAGCCCATTTTCTGTCCTAAAATCAAACTGCAGACAAAATTAGAGGGTCACAATTTCTAGAATTGACTTTTCAAAATCGTGCCATAGTGAAATCGCGTAAAATGAAAACGCGCAAAAAGCGAGGGATACCTGTATAACTTTTCCTTCAATCGTACTTTCGTATTTACTAGCACTGAATGTCTTACATATTATTACGAACGTCAAGTTGAAACACTGGACACCCACTTCAATCATTAGATGAATTTATGGACGGACATCTAGCTACCAGTGTTTATATCGACGGATGCACTTGGCTATTGGCGATGTGATCAATACTTTCAGAAGTATCACCTCGTTACCTGAGGAACGAACAGCCTTAATCTATTCTAATTGGATGATAATGTCGTGACTTGAAGGCGGTAAAACAAAACGATTATTTGAAGGAAGTTAGGTTTGCATCAAGACAAATGAAACTGGATTGAAAATAGTCCATTTTCTATGAAAATTTCTTATCTGAATTCATTCGAACAAACTGAAAATAACGACAATCCTATCTGCATTGACATCATAATCTCTGAACAATGTAGACTTGGCAAATGAGATTACTCTACTAATAATAAACTAATAAAAATAAAGAGAAGATTTCTCAGGAGATTGAAATGATTTTCATTTGAAAGCGTAGAGTGCTCGAATTGTTATTGCTGAAAGTAATTAGTGAAATAAAATGGCGTTATCCAAATGTTTCCAAGTGTAAAAATTTATTAAACAAAATTCTCGGAATCCCTTAATTGTTCTTATTTAATGAATGGAAAATAATTAACTCATTTGAGGAAATCTCTGTTTTTATAATATTATGTCAGAATTACTTGAGAGAGACGAAGTGCTTGGCTTTTTATAGCTATTTTGGCCATTTCCGTTTGTAGTTTTATGCTAAAAAACAAGCCTCCTAGACCCATTATTCATTACGTAGTCATAAACGAGTCATTTTTAGCAACAGACGGAAAATATAGCTACATTTTATGTTTCCTCATATGATGTGAGCACTTGTGTGCTATCTATTGTTTGAAACTAACACTTTCAGGTCTGAGCTATTTCGACTATGTTTGCCCTATGGACTGAGGGTTTTTGGCAATTTTCGTGATTTTTTTTTGAATACTTAGAATGCATATATCTTGACAGCTTTTTTAGCTAGAAATTTCAAACTCTTTTCTTTCATACTATAGCAATTATTTAAAGACACTAATAATTAATATTTAATGAGAAATAATTCAAAAAGTATGTGTTAGAGCTTTAAAAAAGTTCCGCATAAGAAAACATCATTTTTTAACATAAAATTGCAAACAATTCTGAATAAAAACTCACCCAAATGTTGTACAAATATCTAAAAATAGTTTTTATTAAAAAAATATACATCATCTTCTGAAATTTGCTTTAGTATGGTACACTTCAAAACACACATTTGTACACAGAGCAACACCATAAGGTTCGCAATAAGTTCGAGAGTTTCTTTCCTCAATCTTTTTCTAGTTTCTGTCTTTGATTTGCTCCGTTGCTCCTTTTCATCATCTAAAATGAATAATAATTTTTTAAAATATACGTCCTAAAACATTTGAAAAAAATAAGTAATATACAAAAATTTTTTTTCAAAAGCAAAACATGAAATATATTTACCGGTGCTATCGTCGTCATCTGAGAACTGTGATTTTGAATCCCTCATACAAGCGGGCTGGTATTCTGGATCATCTAAATCTGACAAAGAATCGTGTGCTAATACCTATATCTCTAAGTTCAGCCAAATCATCGAAACACAACAAACATGGCTACCTTACCTACGAAGACAAATGTGTTTCAACTATACTTACTTCTACATCGTTTCATGAAGCTACATCCGTTGGCTGCTGCCATCTATATATATTTTTTGGAACTAGAAGATTTATAGATTATTGTTTAAAAACACTGGAAATATATATATTCAGCCATTTTATAGCTACGAGAGTTAAAGTTGAGCCGGAGTCTGACTTGGGCTTAGTTCCCTTGCACAAAAACGGCATCCCGAGTCAGGCTCGAGCTCAGACCCGAAAGTGCTAATGTGGATGAAACTAGAGTAGATGCATTAACTTCAAAAATAGAACAATAATAAAATATGCCAATATCAATTGTCACAGTAATGGTACAGGGCTGTATAGTAAGGGCTGCTTCATCTCTTTGATGTTGCTTTTGCCGCCTTGTTTCAGTGGGCGTGATCTCGGAGGTAATGTGTGACGTCACGGCCCTGCTACTTTTTTATCTCAGACGACATCAGCATATGTTTGTGCAGACATCAGCACTTTCTTCGTCGGAAGTGTTTGGAACTTCCAAACTTTTTGGATTTTCTGTCTCGAGTTAGTTTTTAATGAACACAATAAAAATTAACTAACGTACGTGATTCAACTCAAATAGATCTGAGAAAAATATTCTTAGTGGAAGTTATCTCATAAGCAAATGCAAAATTTCTTATTTTAAATGTTTAAATAGTTGAACGAAGCAAGCCAATAAATATACGCATACTAATGGCAATAATCGAAAAGATAAATTTTGAAAATAATTCAGTAAAATGTGAGCAGTACAGCGATTGTGCAAACTACCGTAATTAAAAAGGTAGCAAAGCGGGCGCACTCGGTTCTGCAAAGAAATTACGTTAGCTGGTACCGCAGCGCCTCATGAGACAGTCCTTGTACTACGGCTCTGGCAACGATATCCGAAACAAGACCCAATAGATTGGTGCAAATTGACAACGTGACTTTTAATGAGCAAAATTGTATAATAAAAATGCATGGTAATAACTAAGTATTTTCGAGATACTGCATATGTTTTTGTATATGAAATACAGGGTGCATAGCGAACAGGGGGTATGACATTTTACTGGCAAACCGTTGATCCTAGAGGCATACTTCCAGTTGAAAAAAGTTTCCAAATAAGTTGTAGTACTCAGATACGTCATTTATGTTTGAAGATTTGTATAGTTATCAAAAGAAAATCAACTTTTTATACAGTCTCCATGTGTCCCAAAATCCAATCAGAAAGTTGTTGCCCCGACTCTCCCGGTGCCAAAAAAAAAATTCCATGTTTCTAAGTGTAATATTCACTGAGATATTCGAATTCGAATATCTCAGTGAATATTGCACTTGGAAACATGGAATTTTTTTGTTGGCATCAGGAGAAACAGGGCAACAACTTCCAAGATGGGTTTTTGGGGCACACGGAGACTGCATAAAAAGTCAGTTGTTATATTTTAATAAATATGCAACCCTTTGAAACATGAATGACGTTTCTGAGTACTAAACGTCATTTGGAAACTTTTTTGATTCAAAGTATGCCTGTAGGATCAGTAAAATGCAATACCCCTATTTACTATGCACCCTGTATACACCTTTGTAGTAATTGCGGACAGTGACATCATCTTAGGATATTATATTGGGTTGCTGTATTTTATTATATTTGACATCCTTTTTTTTTTTACGAGCATCTTTTTTCAGCCATCTCGTTGGGCAATTCGCCTGTTGTGACATTTGCGTCTGCATTTCTAAATGTATAACTATCTATGACGTTAGGCTGTCGTGGATCTGACCATCTGTATTAGAATTTCATTTTACTTGAAACAGGCGTTAATGCGATTGAAAGTCATTCCAGAATCTCAGCAGATTCACCAAACATGTTATATAAGAATACACTTCATTTATTTGAATACATTTTATTGAAGAATGTTCATGAGAATGTGTGCAAATTAAAGTGACTTACGTAACACCCACCAAATAATGTATAGTTCTACCCTCATGCGAAATGATTAGCCTAAGTAGCAAAGAGTCAATGGAGTGCTGTCTGTTTCCTTTGCGTAGGTAATTCAACTCCGGAACATTCAATGGTTGTCAATAATTCAATTTTATTTATTTGATGACTCTGTAAAGCACTAAACGATGTATACAACGTCTCGTCTCATGACAACTTAATGGGGTGTAAATCAGGTGACTGAGAAGGTCAGCTAAATTATTTGAAATCAGTATAGTGTTCATAAAATCCGTTTTTCGTCACTATCGTCTAATGTGAAGTTGTCTTATCATGTCGGTATAAAAATCATCATCATCATGAGAGAATACAGTGATTATAATGGGTTACAAATGGTCCGCAATGAGATTTGTGAGCATTGCATTTGTCAAGGATGACCACCCAAAGATCCCTAATGTCCTGCATTGGTCCATCTAGGTTAGTGGTTCCCAATCTTTTTTCATCATGCCTCACATAAGAATGTTGAAAAATCCCGATGCTTCCTTTTAAGAAACACTTTTTGAAGGTTAAAAACTCAAAATTTCCTTGGAGAGATTCTTTGTGAACCATTCAGCCTCGTATTTGTTGTGTTTGTATCAATTTCTTTTAATTCTATTGAAAATTTTCTGTTGAATTAAAAATAAATTATTTTATTTATTCAGCTAACTAAGCTCTACTAACTATTACTATTCAACTAATTTGAATGCTAATTATTTTCAAAAATTTCGATATCGTGAAAATTAAGAAAGTACATTTGCATAAAGATGCAAAATTTCATGGAAGTAAACATTTGAAATTGCCAAATGTCAAGCAATAATAATTTATATTATCATTATTTAATAAAACCCTCACAGGTTTTTTTTTTATCCACAAGCATATTTTAGATACAGCAGCGAAATGATTACAAATAATATAAATGACACGCTCATATCGATTTATTCAAAAATAATTTTATTTAAATTTCTAAATTCCCGAAAAATCGCGTTTTAGCTTATCTTTTTGGATAAACACGTCAATATAATTTGAAATACAGTATACTCTCGACAATCGGCCGTGCGCTAGTGGGGCCCGTCCAGTAATCCGGCGTTTTTAGGCGGGTTTTTCTTCGCGCATAGAAGAGTTAAGAGTAAAACATCAATTCATGTTATGTGAGCAGAAGTTTATATTATTTAAATCATACATGGCCCGCGGGTCAAATTTGGCCCTCGGCGTCATCTGATGTGGCCCAGTATCTCAAATATGATTTTGTAAAAGTGAACTAAACTGCACATTTACAGATAATGTAACACATTAAATGATCTGGTGCATTTCCTACTTCTCTTAAGTGACCTACGATTTCCAGATCACTTAAGGGTCCCTCGGCACATTCAGAGATCACTTGAGTGACCAGCGGCACAGTTCCATATCACTTAAGCGATCCGTGGCATGTTAGCAGGTGACTTGAATGACCCCCCCCCCTCCCGGCACAGACACAGTACTAGATCATTTGAGCGGCACGCAGCACCTTTGCAGATGACTTAAGTGACCCGCGGTACAGTTCCATATCACCTAAGTGGCTCGCAGCACCTTCCAAGATTGCATAAGTGACCCCCCGGCACATTAACAAATGTTAATTCACTCGCCTAAAGCACCAAAGGATATTTAGAGGTGTCGCGAGTTCGATACTCGGTTCATCCTTGTCAGAAAACTTTCCTGACAAAGGGGTACAACAAAAATGACGACTTGACCAGCGAAAAAATTGCTACCGCAGGGAGTCTCCCATCGAGGGGTTAGCGCACCAACCTCTCGATGAGTATAAAAAGCAAGCCTGCCGTTCGGAATCGGCAATAAATTGTAGGTCCCGGTCTAATTAGCCCTCGTGTGTATAAAATGACCGTGGTGCGACAAAAATGATTGACAAATGATTTAATTTTTTTAATTTTTAATTTTTATTTTTTTTCATTTGGGTCCTTCAGTTGTTTCTGAAGGACCCAAAAAAAATGATTTAATTGATCTCCGGCATATTCACAGATCACTTGAGTGACCTGCGGCACAGTTCCTGACCACCACGCTCACAGATCACTCAAGTGGCCACGTTTACAAACCAATGAAGTGGCCAGCACACCAAAAAAAAAAAAGGGGGTCGAGCAGCCTTTGATTTAAATGGACTTTTTTTCATTAACTTCCAGTATTCCGGCACACTCAGCTCTGATATGTGCCGGATTAGCGAGAGTCTACTGCAGTGTTACTCTAAGTGTGCGTCGCGGCTTCTAGGGGAGTCACAAACCTTTGTCAAGGGCATCGCGGCGAGATGGAGATATTGATTTGTGTGCCGATTTATTCTTTCAAGTGGTTATTTCATATGGTAAAATATTTACCAGACTATTCTGGAGAGCCGCAGATGAACCGTCAATCGGGGGAGCCGTTGGTGACAAAAGTTTGAGAACCACTGGTCTACTGTAATTATTCGTATCTCGTAGTGAGGGAAAATTTCCAGTCTGAAATTCACTATTACAAGGAAATACAATGGTAAAAAAAAAAAATCGATAATCTCGAATTACTGAATACTCCATTTTATTGGATATTTGATTCTTGTTTTGCTTTTATCGTAATGTAGCGATTCAATCTGAGATGAAAGGATCTCTTTTAGAGACAGCGCGTATAATATTCGATCTAGAATTCAATTTCATAGGGATGTAAACATCAAGCGATAATACCATGCAACCTTTATTACACCTGAAGGTAATAGAAATCTTTTGGTAAGAGAGTATATATTTTTGTTAGGTGCTAAAAAATATTTACTGGACATCTCAGACAGAGATTTAGCAAGTGAGAATTTTCTCATTAACTTATCATTGAGAAGCAGTGAATCGGAAATATTCAATTTAAAATTACGTGTGAAAATTCACGAAAAAAAAAAAAAAAATTCTGTTATTTTTGTTTCTTTAAGGAGACCCTCTTGAAGTTGAATTTTCCACAATTACTTCAAAAGATATTTCATTCAATTGCAAATAATGCTAAAAATTTCCTGTCAATAGGTTAATTTGTGCTTTCAAAATGAAAGAAAGAAGTGATGAAAAAAATGATATGTTAAGGTAAATGTGATAAATCGGTTGTTATACATAATAACCGGTTATTATGCGTACTTAACAACCGTCTGGGTAAGTTTGATAAATTTATCCCTTTTTCTTCGAATATAGGCCTACATAATATCCAAGCGTCTTTGGTAAATTGGATAGATATTGGAAATATTATCAATTTTACTGGTGATTATGCCTAATTAAGTGTCGTTGGTAAATTTGATAAATACTTGAAATTTATCGCCTTTCAAGGAAACATTTTATTTTCTGGATATTATGCTGAGGTGAACTCGGAAAGAAAAGTCATATTGTCTCCGCCGGGACTCGAACCCAGGCCCTCTTGCATACCGGGCAAGCATGCTCGGGTCGTGACTTCAAGGGTCGTGACATCCCTTAACACGGGTATTCTTTGACTATTGATAGAAAAATCATTGGATTCTCTACAGAGAGTACAGTAAGAGTCCCTTATAATGACAGTTCACTTTCACGATGAAAATTGTCGTTATACGGACTTTTCGTTATAAGCGAATTTCCATTTTTATTTTGCTCTGGCGGGTTATAACATTGCAGAAAATTGCTACTTTATCTGCATTAAAACGACTTGGAGGAAATTTTGTTCCATGGGTGGAGATACGGGGGGGGGATGCGGGGGAAGGCATTGTCCCCCCCAGCGTCAAAGGTGAAGTCGAATGTGTAATCTAATGTATATATGAATTGACATCATCATCATCGTGCCCCCCCAGCAATAATGACCGTGCCCCCCAGACTTCCAAGTCTATCTCCGCCTATGTTTTGTTCTAATATTAACGAATGAATCGAACTCTAGATGTGAAATTGATTTTTGGTCTCGCAGCAGTTGTTTCCCTCGGTAAAACCACTCGACAGACTATGTAGTAGAACCTCTCGATAACGGACACCTATGGGACCAAAAATTTTGTCCGCTAATGGAGAGATACGAAATACAATGGAACCTCGTTTATACGACTTTCAAATTTATACCACACTTCGGTCGAAATTGGTTCCTTTCATTTTAATGTGAAATGATATACCGGTAGTTATGCATAATCACTAATCGTCCCGATAAAGTAAGATTGATTAAATTTCACATCATTTACCATTTTTAACGGCGATTATGCGTAATTCCCAAATAAAGTTGGAAAGTCTGATAAATATGTCAACCTTTCTTTTCTTCATTAAACTAATTAATTATTTTTACCCGTACATGATACGCGCACTACACATACTTTGCAATAAAAATTAAATTAAAATAAGTGTGAAGAAGATAGAACCTTTCGTGACAACATTATCAGTCTTGTAATGTTGGCTTTCTTCACACGTTATTAGCAAACAAAACCACCATTACCATCCGAATTCACCACGCTGGACCATAGTTATGTTCGGTTCATTAAGTAATTAATTGACGGTTTATCATATTTACCAATACCCAGTTGAGTATGATAAATTCTCGGTTTATGACAAAAATTAATAAATTAGATTGACAATAAACCACCGGGCAAATTAAAATGTGTGTTAATAAATGCCAGGAGCTTGGGTAATAAGAAAGATTTTTTAGAAACTATGATAGTTGTGGAGGACTTGGATCTTATAGCCATTACAGAATCTTGGGCAAACGATGGGGATGAATCTTTCTTACACATCTCAGGATACGATACTTTTTTGAGAAATAGATCTGATAGGAAAGGGGGTGGAGTGTTGATATACGTGAAATCATGTTTGAAGGCTAGAGAGTGTAACGTGCAGAGAAGTGATATTGAAACCATATGGGTTGAACTTGAGAGCAAAAGACGTCATAAGCTTATTGTTGGGGTTTGTTACAATCCACCGAATAGGGATCAAAACTACATTGCCAAAATGCATGATGAAATTTCCTACATGTGTAAGCGAAAGAGGGTTCTCATACTAGGGGATTTCAATTACCCGGGTATTGATTGGGAGAACCTTTCATCTGGAAATCAGTATGAAAGAGACTTTCTTAAGTTGGTGCTCGAAAATTTTTTGTATCAGCATGTATCAGAAGCCACTAGGGGTACTGCTATTTTGGATTTAGTTCTTACTAGTTCTGAGGATCTAGTTGAACATGTTTCGGTGGGGGAAGAGTTTTCTTCCAGTGATCATCGTATCGTCAGATTTCACTGTAACTTTTCCTCGGGTAAGGTTGATAACAAAAGACTGGTTCCTTGTTTTCGGAGAACTAACTTTGATGTTTTGCGAAGAAGGTTAGCGGAAGTTTTCAAAGACCGGTTGGAATCAGTAGGGGTGGTAAGTCAATGGGAAGAATTTAGTACGAAGCTGTCCTCTGTTTTGCACGACGTCATACCCTTTGTTCGAAAAAAGCGTGTTTGTACATCACACCCTCTATGGTTCACGGATAGCGTGCGGAACCTTTATCTTGAAAAGAAAAGAGCATTCAGAGAGTATAAAAGTGGACGAGGTGACCTATCATTGTTTACTGATAAAAGAAGACTGTTGAAGAAAGCGATAAGGGATAGTAAAAAGCAAGTTGAATCTAGGTTGGCAGATAACATTGGCTCTGACCCAAAATCATTTTTTCGATACGTCAATAATGGATGTAAGGGGACAGTTGGCCCCCTCTCGATAGGAGGCTCAAAAGTAGAGAGCAATGTAGGCATGTGTAGTGCTTTCAATGACTTTTTCGCGTCGGTTTTTAATGGAGATAATGATATTCGATATACGGGTGTTGCATGGGGTAATAAAACGCTCAACGATATTCAAGTGGAAGACGTGGAGGTCCTAAATCTTCTAAGAAATGTATGTGCAAGCAAAGCACCAGGACCAGATGATATCTATCCCAGGGTTCTCAGGGAAGGTGCTAATGAATTGTTGGGGCCAGTCGCACAGATATACAGGAGTAGTGTTGCTGAGGGTATCGTCCCGAGAGATTGGAAACTGGCTAACGTTGTTCCGATATTTAAGAAGGGTAGTAGAGAAGTGGTGTCTAATTATCGTCCAGTGAGTTTGACAAGCTCCCTCTCGAAAATTTTGGAAATTATCATCAAAAGGCAGTTTGTGAAGTGGATAGACGAGAATAATGTATTGTCGGATAATCAGCATGGGTTCAGGAAGGGGAAGTCATGTGTAACTAACCTCCTTTGCTTCTATGATTACGTGACTAAGGCTTTGGGTAAGAGCAAAAATGTCGACGTTGTTTACCTTGATTTCCAGAAGGCATTCGATCGGGTCCAACATGGCAAACTCTTGAAGCGTTTACACGAGATTGGAATAGGGGGCAACTTGCTGAATTGGATAGAATCGTGGTTAAGAGATAGGTCGCAACGAGTTATGATGAACGGGGAATTCTCTGGTTGGACAGACGTCACAAGTGGAGTTCCTCAGGGAAGTGTCCTTGGCCCCATACTTTTTTCACTTTTTATCGACAAACTCGATCAGGGTATCGATGGAATTACTAGCAAATTCGCAGATGATGTGAAGCTAATGGGGGTAATCGGAAATGAAAGCGATAGGGAGTTGCTCCAGACCAACTTAAACAAGATTGCAGCATGGGCAAATGAATGTTTTGCAAATGAATGAGCATGACGTTTAGCGTAGATAAGTGCATGGTCGCTCATTTTGGTTCGAACAACCCACGGTTCTCTTACGAGTTTAATGGTGTCACTATCCCGGATGCAACTAGAGTCACCGATTTGGGAATTCTCATTGACGAGCGACTTAAGTTTTCTGAACATTGTTCAGCGGTTGTCAAAAAAGCGAATAGAATGCTTGGTCTCATTTTCAAAAAGGTCTCTTCGCGTTCTCCTAAAGTCATTCTTCCGCTTTTTCGAGGCTTAGTTCGTCCTGGACTGGAGTATGCTGTAAGGTTTTGGAGACCATACCTACAGAGGGACATAGACTTGGTTGAAGGGGTGCAGAGAAGAGCTACGCGTGTCCTTATTGGCACACAGGGCTTGAGTTATGAAGAAAGACTTCATTTTTTGAATATGTTTACATTGGATGAACGCAGGTGTCGAGGAGATATGATCGAAGTGTTCAAAATTTTCAATGGGATGGATAGGATGGACCATGAACTTTTAGTACACCGCCAATCGACTGCTTTTACAAGGGGACACCAGTACCGATTGGTGAGGGACAATGCAAGGTTATGGTGTCGCAGGGAATTTTTCTCCAATAGGGTTGTTAATAAATGGAATAGCTTACCCCCGGAGGTAGTAAATTGTAACACAATTGACACGTTTAAAAAGAAATACGATAAACATGTTGGGGTAAATCGAGAAGCTATCCATTCTTAGAATAAGACAACCATAAGTATTCTTTATGGGCATTGTATAATATTTTATCATGTGTATATATTGTTTGTAATTTGTGTTAATTGCATTTTTAATTGGGTTGCTGTATTTTTGAAACATATGACATCCATATTTTTATGGGCATCTTTTTATCAGCCACCTCGTTGGGCATTTTGCCTGTTGTGGCGTTGTATTTGTATTTACAAATACAAATACAAATACAAATACAACGCCACAACAGGCAAATTGCCCAACGAGGTGGCTGACTTTAAGAACATCCTGGATCCCCGAGCCATTTTTGGAGGCCCTACCTACTACTGCTACACCACACATGCACCCCCCCCCCCGCGAAACCCCCCAACGAACCCCCAACGAATCGGTACATGCGGGAATGTGCGTGTACGTGTACGTGTATATGTATTTGTATTTGTATTAGAGTTAGTGGAAAAAAAATTCTCGAGTTTTTGTCTGATTCTACTGTCCGCTAACGGGGAGTGAAATACATTGAAGCCCTATTCTACGGAACCGGGAATCAGAAAAGTGTCCATAAACGGGGAGGTTCCACTGTAACGGAAAGTCTAAAGCGTAATATAAAATACATAAATCGAAGTCTTGACGTATCCTAGTTACTTTCCTCCTATTCTAGTCCACTTTCTTTTCAATATAACAAGCTTCCTAGATATATACCTTTGCATTATTTTCGAGAAAGATTCAAATCAAAACCTTCAACAATGTATATAATCCATGTTTTAGTCTATACTGTGTGTGTGTGTGTGTGTGTGTGTATATATATATATATATATATATATATATATATATATATATATATATATATATATATATATATATATATATATATATATATATATATATATGGTTTTTCTATACAGATTTATTAATTCACATTCATCGTTATTGTTTATATCATTTTGCGTGTCTCGAAATACAGTTGTTATACGGAAACCTCGAAACAATTTCAATGAGAATATTGCCAATTCTATTTTTCAATATACTTTACTGATGCAGGTCGTTTGTTTTGTTCTCGTGAAACGAATTCAGGAACCGTTTTTTGTTTTGGAAATAATTCTTCCAACGAGTGCAAACAAATTTCATTTCACATCAAATATTTCATACGCGAAGTTAACGAGTATTCTAGTGGTTTTCAAATCACAAAACTATATCCGAATTCAAAATATTCTTCCATCTTTTTCCAAGAGATATTTATTAGAAAACGATTCATTTTCTGGGAGTTATTTTTTTCTTATATAAGTTTTTCTCGGAAAAGAATCTTATACCCCTGCACGAAAACACAAACAGTACTATGTATACAGGGTGTCCTGTAAGTGCTAATGCAGCCATTATCTCAACAACCGTCCGTCGTAGAGGTATGATTCCAGTTTCAATAATCCTCAAAATGCGTTCAAAAATTACCCTGTACCAGTCTTGAGAATGAAAATACAGTGTGCCAAAAAATAAAAAATAAAAAAAAATTTTATACGGTCCTCTTGTTTTTTTAACTTCTAATTAGAAAGTTGTTGCACTGTATCTCCTGATGCCAAAACAAGAAAAACATTCCATGTTTCGGAATGCAATATTCGCCAAGATATTTGTATTCAAAAACTGGAGTAAAGTTATGAAAGAACAGCAAAAACTAACGGAAAACGCTCGTTTCCCTCACCTATGCTGTCCTTTCCTAACTTTTCTCAGATTTTTGAATTCTAATATCTCAGCAAATATTGCACTCGGAAACTTGGAAGTTTTTTGTTGGCCTCAGAAAAAACATGGCAACAATTTTCTAATTGGAAGTTAGAGGACAGAGGAAGACATTTTGTTACACACTCTATATTTTCACTCTCAAAACTGTCACAGTGTAATTTTTGAACGCCTTTTGAACATTTTTTAAATTGAAACTATACCTCTACGACGGACGGCTGATAAGATAAAGGCCGCATTAACACTTACAGGACAACCTGTATTCATTGGCGTACGCAAAAGGGGTTTTGGGGTTCCAACCCCCCCCCCTCAAGCCGAGATTATAGTGTTATTTTTCAGAAAAAAACGCAAACCCCCCCCCCCCAGAGACGAAAAAAAAAAAAATTGAAAACCCCACCCCTTGAGAAAATTCAACTTACGCCTATACCTGTACACATGTAGTTTTTCTATACAGATTTATTAATTCACATTCACGATTATTGCTCATATCATTTTGGCTGTCCCGAAATACACACAGTTGTTATATGAAAACCAATTCCAGTTGTGTGCTATATGACCAACCAAACAATTTCACACAATGCGAATATTTCCAATTCTATTTTTCAATAATGCAGGTTGTTTGTTTTGTTCTCGTGAAACGAATTCAGGAACCGTTTTTGTTTTGGGGGAAAAAAAAAAAAACTCTTCCAACAAGTGCAAACACAAATTCCGTTTCACATCAAATATTTCATACGCGAAGTTAACGAGTATCGTAGTGGTTTCCGAATCACAAAACTATATCCGCGAATTCCAAATATTCCTCCATCTTTTCCCACGACATACTTATTAGAAAACAACTCATTTTCCCGGAGTTATTTTTCTTCTTCTTATATACGTTTTTCTTTGAAAAGAATCTTATACCTGCACGAAACCACAAACAATGCTACGTATATATGTATCGCCAAACAAATTGGAATTTTTTTTTCCCTTCCTATTTATTATTATTATTATTATCATGTTGTAGGGAATCGTAACTTTTTTGGCGCCCCTTCGTTGATGGATTGCGACAGCCCTAATAATAAATTGCGGAAGTCTCGGTCCCATCGGAGTCCTTGCTTTCTTCGTAGATGTGTACCGATAGCCTGACATGCCATCCTTCATAGGCTATTGTAAAGCCAGTGTATCTGTTGACTTCTTTTGCCAGCTCAGCGCTGTGTCATAAAAGAAATATGCAAAGTCTGTGGTTCATATATATATATATATATATTCGCTCTCATGCGCTTCTATGGTTAATATATATATATTTTTTGGTTTTTTTTTGCTGTTCAAGAGATATTTCCCGCACATCTTTCAAAATAAACAATGTTCTTAAGAATGCATATAGAACATGTTTTCGAGATTACAGTTAAAATAGTTCCTGACATGAATCGTTTTTTTTTTCAATATCAAAAATTTTGAATAAAAATTTGATAGGAAATACGAAATCGCTTTCCATCGTTCCAAACATACTCCATGAAAAAAGAATTGTCTCGCAAGATATTAATTCAACATGCAAATATACTGTAGAGTTTCGGAAAACCAATACGGCTTATAACTGTTACGGTAAATGCGATAAATCGTTGTTAAAAACTGTGTTATTATGCATATTTATTAATCGCCTTGATAAGTTTGATAAATTTATCACTTTCACCGGCGGATATGCATAATACCCAAGAGTCGTTAGTACGTTTGATGGATACTGAAAACATTATCACTTTTACCGGCGATTATGTATAATGTCACATACACAAGTGTCGTTGGTAAATTTGATAAATATTTGAAATTTATCGCCTTTATCTATGATAATACCCTACAAATAATACCCTAGTGTAATTGGTGAATTTGATAAATATAAAGTAGCAATGTTCTGCAATGTTATACCCTGACATAGGGAAAAATTGGAAAATATAAAAATGGAAATTCGCTTGTAACGAAAAGTTTATATAACGACAATTTTCTTCATGATAGTGAACCGTCATTATAACAGACTTTTAGTGTACTTTCTGTAGATAAAATCCAATGACTTTTCTATTAATAGACAAAGAATACCCGTGTCAAGGGGTGTCACGACCCTTGAAGTCGTATTTTTAAAAATGACTTCAAAAAATATTTCATTCATTTAACAAATAAAATACTAAAAATTTTTTAGAAATATTTTTATGCCTGTGTTTTACAGTTTTCATCATGTGTTCGGCATATAATCCTACTATAAATTGTACTATATTAAATAATAATTACTTCCATGTTTGATTAAACTATATTTTTTGCAAAACATTTCCGATTCGTCGAAAAAACAAAAATTACACAATAAAAGCTCACTAACCCCAAACAAACAAAAACACAGCTACAGGTGTCGATAAAAATATCTTCCTTTTTACTTCTGTCAAAGTAACGGCATGTGAGTACAAACATTATTGCCTTTGTCGAAAGACTTTTTGAGCTCTACTGTAACTCAATTAATCAGAATATTTAAATACACTGGTATCACGGTATCTATCTTAATATTTTGCAATGAATTTATTCGTCTACAGCAGTGATTCCCAACGTGGGCGTTAACGCCCCCTGGGGGGCGATAGAAGCTACGGGTATAACATTGGATCCTATGGGTTAGATTGCGTTGGGGGGGGGCGATGGGAGAAAAAAATTTCTGAAGAAGGGGACGATGGGACAAAAAAAGAAACCATGGTCTACAGCACGGTTCTCAACCTTTTTTTCGACTCGCGGAGCCCCCTTAAGTACAAAAATTCTATGGCGGAGCCCCGTAGGCCAATTTTTTAATTATTCATCAAAGTTACAGATTTATTTTTACTATTTAAAAATATCTGTAATTATTATTTTTTAATTTTACTGTTTTTTTTTTTAATTTTCCTCGAGCGGCCGCGGAGCCCCTGGAGAGTGCACAACGAGCCCCAAGGGCTCCGTGGAGCACCAGTTGAGAACCGCTGGTCTACAGCAATACTATTATCATGTAATGAGATAGTTATCCTATTCCATCTGTAATTTGTTTTTTCTCAATAAATGTTGGAAAATGTATTTGAGATACGATTTATACACAAGAAAAAACACACACGTACATAGTACATATCTTTTCAACATAAATCATTTATTTTTTGTAAAAACGGCGGGAAATAGAAATCGGGGGGAAAAAATGAGAATTTCTTTTAAAGTTTCTTCTTTCCCCTTTTTTTTTTCCATTCTAGATTTCTAATCCGAGCTTTAGATGAATTCGAGGATGATAAAGAAACGGGAAGAATATACTTGTAGAAGCAAGTACTCGTAGAACGTCGGGGGGATGAGAAAAATCTGATATTGGGCAGTGAAAACACAAATCTTTCCATTGAAAATTTTCGGATGCAAACTCTAAGAGAAAAGGATTTATAGAAAAAGCCCGAGGTAATGCTTTTTTGTGTGCTCGGTGTTCTGTATATATCTCTAGAAAACGTTTCCAATAACGTGTTGTAGAATCGATTTTTAGAGCGAAATATTATTTCTTGGACTATTGACATCGCTCCAATGAAAGGGAACGATAGAGAAATGTGAATTAATAATCACCTTTTTTCTTTCGAGCTTCTTTTTTTCAATTCTCTGTACATTTGTGATTATGTATCAAAATATTTACAACGGCTCAACCCTTGAGAGAGTACGGGCCACTTTCACTTTATTGGTTTGGAGACGGTACGGGAGCTACTTGAGTGATCGGGAACAGCGCCGCCGGTCACTTGAGTGATCTGTAAGCGTGCCGCGAATCGTTTAAGTGATCTGTAAATGTGCAGCGGCGTAACTTCGGCGATTTGGAGCTGCGCTGCGGTTCACTCAAGTGATCTGGGAATGTAACCGCGGATCGCTCGGGTGATCTGGGAACGCACCGAGGTTATTTGTAAATATGTCGTCACACGCGGGGGGGGGGGAAGGGGGAAATTCTCAAATTTTGAAAAATTGTGTTGCAAATGTCGAGCAAGGTTTGGAAAGCGGTCAAATTGACCGCGTGATAGTTCTAGTGTTAAGTGACCTGTGAATAAGCCGAGGGTCACCTAAGTGATTTATAAATGTGCCGCGAGCTACTTGTGTGATCTGGAACTGTGTCGCAGGCAGTAAAACCCCCTCTTATCAGACACCCATCAGATGCGGCCACCCCTCTCTTTTAAGGCTAAATAATTATTTTACCTTGCATAATAAAAGTATGCATTTCAAATCCCTGATTAACCGTCACCCCTCTTTTGCGGACGAATTTCTTTTTTGTCCCGCCGGTGTCCGCAAAAGAGAGATTTTTCTGTACCATTATATAGAAGTGAGTATTATCTTTCAATACAAGCTATTAATATTTCCTAAATCGAAATGTTATCGAAATTCCATGCGTTTCTAGTTGCAAGATTAATTTTAGGCACGGCTTGTTTAAAACATTTGCTCAATATCGGAAATTGCTACTGAGTTTCACTACACGATGATTTCCGATCAGTGTTGCTTCTAGTGCAAAAGCGGAAGACAGGTACATTATGACGATTAGCTGATTAGTTTAACCAAATGTCCACTCATTGCTGAGTAAGCTTTACTCGAAATCCAGGAAACCATTACTGCAAGTACCTTCAAAATCCGATGGAATAATTTGAAATTATTAATAGAGATGTTAGCTTTGGGCTCTTCGTGTAACGCAGTCTTGTTTTTCTCTCTGTGACAAGTACCAACGTTTTTTCTTTTTTTTGGAAAAAAACTAGTGTTTTTTTAAAAAATATATTCGTCTGAAGAAGAGTAAAGTTTCCCAACCTTTCTAAAAAAAAAGACCAGTAAACTGTCTTGTGTCCCGTATTACGGGACAAACCTGTAATTTTCCTTGTGCTGATATTTTTTTATACATTTTTGTCCCTTTTTTTTCAACGATGCATATTTGTATTTGTATCATTTACCAAAGTCCCGAACACACAGCGTTTTCGTAATATAAATTATATTATGGTAATTTTGGCAAAAATTATAAAAAAATATTCATCTTACATTTACTAGTTTACATATCTTTGTTTCGTTTTATTTGTCAGTTTTAACGTTTTGTCCTTAATTGTTTTGTGGAATTTTAGTTACGATTGGCGATTGTGCTTACTTTCTCACGATGTTGCTAGATGACAACTGACGATATCCCGTATTTTACGGGTTATTATTTAATATCCCAGCGAATTTTATTTTTCTCAGTGAAATATGGTCATCAGATCATTTGAATATTTTTTTTCGTGAAATACATTTTTGTTTATTGCGATTTACAGCAGTTCAGCAATTTTAGTAGTGATTAGCAAATTGCATTTAAATCAATAAATTGCAATTTTTGGCAAAATTTAGTGGTATCCCATACTTAGGATCGCATTCTCCTCGATGATGTATGGTCAACCTATAAGTATGAAGGTATAATATTATTTGAATCCATCAATCACAACGGGGTGAATAATTTTATCAAGTCTGTTCACGCTACCTGCAGTTGCGCGATTTATTTCCGAAAAATTGACATTTCTGAAATTCAATCATAATCACGGGATTACTGCTGAGATAATCGAGATCATTAAGTGAAAATTTGTTTTATTCGAACAGAACGTGATATGTGATGAAATTACACTGACTTTTGAGCGGTTACAGTATCCAGGGTGATTATTTAATCGCCCTTGCTGCACTTGTTGCGAACCGTTGATCCTAGATGCATACTTCCAGTTAGACAAAGTATCCAAATAACATGTATTTCTCAGATACTTCATTCATGTTACAAGGGGTTGTGTAGTTATTAAAATATAACGGACTCTTTTCATACGGACTCCCTGTTTTCAAAAACCGAATTAGAAAGTTGTTTCCCTGTCTCTCTCTTGAGGCACTTTAAAAAAAAAATCCACGTGAATCCTAAGTGAATTCGCTGAGATATTTGAATTCAAAAAATGGGATAAAGTTGAAAAAAAACAGCATAGAAAAACGGACAATGCTTTTTTTTCTCTGATTTATGCTCTACTTTCCCAACTTTTCTTCGATTTTTGAATTCCAATATCTCAGCAAATATTGTATTTAGAAACGTGGGATTTTTTTTGTTGGCCTCAGAAGATACAGGGCAACAACTTTCCTATCGGGTTTTTGAGGACATAGTGTCCGTATAAAAAGTTAATTTTTATAATTATACAACCCCTTGCAACATGAATGAAGGGTATCTGAGTTTACACGTTATTTAGATACCTTTTCTATCCGAGGATGATGTCACTCTCCGCTGTCCATCCTAAGGTTTTTAACAACTGGCTGATGCGAAGATGTATTTAGGAAAGAGAGAAAATTCAACTGCCCTTGTGCGGGGAATCGAACCCCCGTCCTCTCATTTTCTGAGTGAGCGAACGAATATCTCAATCTTTCCTTGGAGCTCGTGTGCACTGAACTTAAAAAAAAACACCATACCTTTTCTAATTAGAAGTATGCCTCTGGAATCAGCGGTTCGCCAGTAAAATGCGTCAATGGGAGTTATGGAATCATCCTGTATAACAGGCATTTTGAAACCTTTGCTCGTGAGCTTCACGGTGCTCCCGAAAGTGCGCGATGCTCGTTTCCGATTTCGTGCTCGCAAGCACTTGATGAACATTCCAATTTATCACCTTGTGAAAATTACATTCAAGGATTGAAATCATCCTGATTTCGCGCAATCGCATGTTAAACTTGGGGTAAGGGTGCTCTTCTTTTGATGATGGGTACAGGCAGTACTCGCGACTAGGAAAATGTTGAAGACTTCTGCTGTATAAAATAAATGAACGGCTATATGTTATGCAGGCGATGCACTCACATACACGGACTATTTGAAGCATGTTGTTGCTGATTCAGCACAAAAAAACGAAAGACCCATTTTCAGTGAACGCGGCTGATACTAATGCCATACTGAATAAATGAGTTATCGACTTGCAAAACGATATAAAAGCTCAATCGGGTTTTTTTTTAGCGTATATATCATACAGTGTATTCAGAATATTCAGACTGAGAATGAAGTATACTGAAAAATTTCCCAAAATTGAAAGGGGGGGGGGAAAGATAAATCTTATCTATGATCACACACCATCCTCTTCTTATCTACCGAGTAAAATTTTGGCAAAAATGCAAAACCTATCTCTGAGCTTCACAAAAGTCGTTATCTTTTCCATTAAGTATGAGGGAATCGTTAACGAACTATATAATAAATACCTGAGAAACTTTGTGTGTGAACTGAACCTTGTGAGTTTTGATTTCTTGACGCGGTATGTTCATGGAAGAAAATGATTACCAGAAAAAGAGTTTTCAACGGGACAAATGTGTGGCGAATGTTACGTTAGTGTGAAATAAGAGAGTTACGGTGGAACCTCGATAACTCGAAACCCCAAAGGTATCGATAAACATGTCGACTTAAGCGGATGACAAGTGAGCAAGGTTCATTTGAGATCTTGACCTCACAATTTTTAAATATCGCCCACGTATCTATATACAGGGTGTCCTGTAAGTCCTGATCCGGCCTTTATCTCATCAACCGTTCGACATAAATGTATTGTTTCGATTTAGAAAATGCTTACAATGTGTTCAAATGTCACTCTGTACCAATTTCGAGAGTGAAAATACAGTGTGTCATAAAATAAAAGAATCTACATTTTCATATGGTCAGCCTTAGAGGAGGGGGGGGGGCGTATAAAAATTAAATTTTTTTTTTAGTTTGTGACATACTGTGTCACTCTCAAAACTGATACAGACTGATTCCTGAACACATGTTGAACATTTTTTAAATTAGAACCATACCTCTACGACGAACGGTTGATGAGATAAATTCTGAGTTTGTCTTACAGGACATCCTGTATATTTGATCACTCCAACTTCATCATGAAATTAACGAAAAAAAATTGCCTAAAATATTTTTTAATGAAAATTTTCCATAATCTCGAATTAGGTTGCAAAAGATATTGCATACTATCTGTTACTTGTCCCAACTCGTAAAGACTGCTCTGGTAATGTATCAAATGCACAAAGGTGTGATATTGAGATTTGGAAAATTCATATTAATTCCATAAATTTCTATTTTATAATGAATTTGTGTCATAATTCCCCCCTCCCCTTAACACGCATACATTATTATATTTATGTGCCCATGTGCAACAAGTTGAATTCCTCATTTTCTCCCCTTTAATTGTCCCCCAACATTCTTATTTGTTTCAAACAATGTAGAACATTTTTTGGAACAGATTGCCGCCTGGCAGTCGAGTGGTTAGGGAACTAGCTTCTCACTGTGCAGGTCTGGGTTCGAATTCCGGTTCGGGCATGGATATTTACTAACACTAATAAATTCCCTGGATGGATCATGCTGATCCCTTGGGAATACGTGAGGATAATAATATTATTATAACCTATTCCATAAATTTCACAAGTCGGAACACCCATAATTTAAGTGTAGATAAAAAATTTAGTATTTTTCGTATATTCACATGAGACTCCTAACAAAGGCCATTTCCTCTAACGCCATCTTGACGTGGTGGACGAGAGGATAGTCTTTGAAAAAGCTTACTTTCCTCAGTTTGTCGAGCATACGCATTCTATGGATTATTACGACGTTATTATACAGAACTGTATAGTAGGGTTTCCCCGATATGACGGGCGATGCGATCTCGCTTTTATCTTGTCATTTATCACAATTTTTCTATCGCGCGGACGTGGTGACGATGCGTTAATAATTGTCTCCCTTCAAAAATTGAGAGAAAACTATAGATTTAGTTTTTTTTCTCTGCGGTTTTTGGAAAAAAATTCCTCATCGTATCGTGAGAGTGAAATGATTTTTGTTTCTTGCATAGACATAACATTACAGTTAAGATTAAGTAGTATATCTCTGTCTATCAATATCAGAGAAAATCACTATAGTAAGAACTGTGGCCGCGATCTCCTGTCGCGTCCTACGGGGGCTTCGGCCCCGTACCCCCGTCTCGAAACGTTCGTGGTTAAGGGACGACCCGATTACTGGGTAATAGCCAAGAAAAATAATCCGGGATTAACAACGATCTCATAACTTCTCATCTCAAGCTCCCGGATCCTCCGATTCTCCCTCATCATGTTGAAAAACTCTGTTCTGGATTAACTCAGCACCTCCTAGAGATAGAATTCCTCCGCGGTCTGCTGGTGGCGTCAGTAAGTAGTCCATTTTCCCTCAAATATTCAGGGAAAAAAAATTCCCTGCTCGTGCCAGTATCATCGTTGTGAGGAAAAGAAATTATCTCGGGCTCAGAATTGGTGATTTCTATGCCTCACATCCAATCACTATGCGGTATTTGTGACTCAATCAAGAAGATTCTACGCCAAAGTAAGAAGAAGCGAAATAGGATGCTGTGTTTCAAAATGTGGCAAACTTGCTAGGTAGTCTGAATGACGTTTATGGCAAACAGTGCAGAGGTTTTCTATCTCTAGGAAGTGCTGATTAACTGCGATCTCAAAACACTCTCTCTCATCACCTGCTCCCGGATTCTCTGATCCTCCCTCATCATGTTGAACAGCTCAGCTCCATATATATAAATATAAATAAATAAATATATATTTTATTTTTCAAATTTACATTTTTCAATATTCAATATAACAACGGAAATATGAAATCAGGAGCTCCTAAACCTGCTTGGGCCTCAGCGTTCTCCAACTTGTCAATACTGGTGATGTATGAAATGCACAGCGTTTCTGGTGAATTTGGAAAGCACCTCACAATCATAAATCGTCTTTCAATATTACTTTTTTTTTTCTTCTGCAAATGTTCGCGGGCCCCAATAAGAAGTTTCAAGGGCCACATGTGGCCCCAGAACCATGTGTCGAAGACCCTCAGTTCTACATAAACTACGGAAAAAAAAGCGTGAGTTATATTGAACTTTTAAACTTTAAAAGATAGATGAAATTCACAGAAAATTGCTACTGCGAGAGCATTTACTAAAGAAAGATTGAAGTATTGGATGGATTTAATACCTCTTCTCTCTCCAGTTTCCTTTCTTTCTTTCTTTTTTGATCTGGTATCGACGAGAAACTTCACCTTAATGATGGAGGTCTTTTTCAAGGAAAGGGTTTCTTCTCCTCTTCAAGTCAGGAAAAGCCGAATAGTTCACTCAAAAAAAATCAATAACCAAGATCTCGCAATGAAAGCAGAAGGAACATTCACGAGAAAGATAAATGCTCATTGAATAGACTGTCAAAAATAGGGTTTACGATAGCTCGTTTGTGATTGAGAGGAGTCATGCTTTTTGAGTTATAGCCCTCAGTATACGTCTGACATAGACATCATTCTTTCTGGATTCGTCTGTTCAAGACGGTCTCCACTGGGTCTTGATGTGGATTTTATCGGTGTTCGATCACTTGTTGCTCGATTTGAACAGATCGCGATTGACTATCATCTTAAGGCGCGTATAAATTAGCGAGCGGATCATGTAATGTAAGCATTCGCAATCGGCTGTTCAGCAATTTTTACGAAGAAGCAATTTTTCAAGAAATCCCACACGATTCTGCGATCGAAATACTTAATTGCGAGATAAAAAAAAATATTACATTTCTAGTTTTGTTAGGTATAATTGAATATTGAAAAAAAAAATATTGACCCCGCCATTCTCTCTCTTCTACGTATTTATTATTAATAGTTGAAGTTAAAAATGTTGAAATTACCCTCAAATATTTAATTTTCACTGCCCCGTTCTTAGAATATTTTAATTATATATTTATTGTATTTTCGGTTTTTATATTTAATTTATATAGGGTGTGCTAGCACAGCCTTTATCTCATCAACTGTCCATCGTAGAGGTATGATTCCAATTTAAAAAATGGTCAATGGGCGTTAAAAAAATCACATTGTACGAGTTTTGAGAGGGGAAATACAGTGTGTAACAAAATAAAAAAAAAATCGAAATTTTTATACGGTCCCCATGTACTTTAATTTGCATTTGAAAAGTTGTTGGCCAGTTTCTTCTGATGCCAAGAAAAAAAAATTCTATGTTTCTATGAACAATATTCGCAGAAATTTCCTCTGTTTTTCGAATTTAAATATCTGTGAATATTGCACTTAGAAGCATGGATTTTTTTTTGTTGGCATCAGGGGAGACAGGGCAACAACTTTCTAACTGGAAGTTAGAGCACATGAGGAACCTCATAAAGATTTAGATTTATTTTTATTTTGTTACACACTGTATTTTCACTCTGAAAACTTGAAAACTGGCACAGCGTAATTTTTGAACTGTTGAGCATTTTTTAAATTGGAATCATACCTCTACGACGAACGGTTGATGAGATAAATCCGTGCTAGCACTTTCAGAACACCCTGTATATCGGCTCATAATTTAATCAAACATTCCGGCTATACATAGTCTTTCTTATGAATTAAATTAAAATATTGTATTCCTCCGCATTAGCTGGCATACCATAAAAAATCGAGGGACACCAGGTTTTTTGAATGCAGGAGTCTGTTGTCCATTCTCGGCATACCGGGAAAAGCGAGGTTCAAGAACGTTCACATGATACATTCGGAAGACCGATATCGATCCATATTAAATTCTCAATAAATACGCAAATCAGAATAAAATGATAGTTTTCACTGCAGCAAATGTGTTTTGTCCAGGAAATTGAGAACCGATAATGAAAATTTAGCATTTACTTATCGCTTTAACCTACTACTACTTCATCAAACATCCACTCTGGCCATATCGCTATATTGCAATTTACTGCCATTAACGAGTTGGGTTGGAAATTAAGGCGCCATCTATCGGTGGTCACGTCAAGCTCGTTAGGTAACATATCTCTTATCTATCAATATTCTTCCCCCCGGTTCAAACCTGGAACCTGATACGAAATACAGTTTCTGTGTTTTGCAGGATTTTTTTTTGAGTGTATATAGATAATATAACTTGCTGTCGCTTTAATATGTTTACTATGTTTGTAGTGGAAGTTTCTGCTATGCTTATTCAAATCTTAAACATATACGACCAAGGAATACAAAAATGATTCGCAGTCTGACTAATTTTTCCATTTAGTTCAAATTATCTACGGGAACGAATATGCTCAATATTCGACAATTGCAATAAATCAAGATTTACGGTAACAAGAGCAAACTTGAAATTTGAACTATCTCCAACATGGTTAGTAAAACACAAAGGGTCCTATAATGCAGAGTACACAGACAAAATTCAAATCAGCTAATTCAATCGGTTGAATTCAGATATTTAAGAATTTTCCAGCATCTTTGCCTCGAATTTTCCGGAACACTGAACTCCCTTGCTGTTTCCCGGGGTGCCAGCTAATGCGGGGGGAAATAAGGTAGATATTATTACAACAGAATTAATATTAACAATTCTGATATTTTCCGGCGGCAATATCTCTGGTGAGATGGAACGCTATTTTTCCACAGATGGTGTGTCGGATAATATGGTATACTCTCTAAGTATTATTTGAGTTGGAATACACTTATAGTATTCAATATTATTCTGGGCTAGAATCTCTTTGAAATCGAAAGTTTAGTAAGATAAAAGAGAAAAGGTCGAGAAGTAATGTGTGTCCTGTGTTCTCTGTGGTTCCACCTTGATGGTTTTGGGGCAGATTAGGAATATTGCACTTGGGACTCTTATAAATAGACTATGACACCACCGCATCACCACCTATAAGAACCATAGAATGAAAATATGAAAATTTCAATTTTCATTGTCATAGACTCATTAAATCTTGTTTTTGATCAATTCGAATTAGTTTTCTTCATTTTGAACTCCCTGTTCCTTATTACTCGACTATTCGACATTACCCTACAAAAATGATTTTTAAATGCCTATTTTTCATAGTTATAAAATATTTATTTTTTTAAATGCAATACAATTGCCAATGCAATGACGAGAAACCATTTTATAGTAAAACAGGTTTCAGGTTTCTACCATGTTTCAAATTGGCATAATCGGAAAAATAAAAATGGTATTCCATACCACCCGAATGTACTATACTATTAAGATATCTTAGTTCCAGTTTTTCTGATGTTCCATCTTTTTTTTTTGAATATTCTGACTTATTCATGCGATTAAAGCACACATACGCAACGTGAAATCCTTTCATCGAAAACCTAGATAACGAGCAGAAAAAAAAAAAGAAATAGATGGTAAGATAGTTTAAGATTAAAGGCGAAGTTTCTAAGAAATACCAGATAACGGAAAGGTTCCTAAAACAAGCCCTAAGTTGTACCTTATAATGATACAGTGACTCGCCTATTTGGGAAAAAAGAAATACAGCGAGAGAGAGATGGTAAAAAGCGTACTTGGAGGTTCATTCTTTACGATTAACGTCAGTGGGCTGCTGGACCGTACCTCTGTTAGGGTACTACAATGCGTTGCGTTGCTGATATTCTTTCATTTTATTTCATTTTATTTATTTATTATATATATAATGTTTTTTTTTTCTCCTTTTGTTATCATCGTTGTTTCGAAGCTTGCTTGTATACTTAATCTTGTCAGGACATTCATTGTTCAGGGCAGCGGAAAACGAGTCCAGTAATAGATCCAACGAAGAGTTTTCCCTACAATTTTTTGTTGTTTTAAAGGACAAACACGACACAAACAAAGTAAACTGCGGAAAATTGCCCAATTGCCACCATCTTTGCCTAAAACAACGATAGAAAAAGTGTTTATAATTTTCTTTCTTTTAAGTTTCTTCTATACATGAAATTTTATGACGTTGTCTTATTGTTTCAAACACTTTCAAAATGGAAGTAATTTTATGAAAAGAATTTGAAAGTTATGAATTAGTTGTTAGAAAAAAAATGTTGAATTATAACTCTTAGAGAATAATTTTTGCGATAAAATTATTCTGAAAATATTTTATACATTTTGAAACCACAACGTTGATTATATAAATTATGTTTCTTAACCCTTTAACCAGCATAGCAGAAATCACTATAGCCCCTGTAAAATGTATATATTTTTTTCTATGGAATAGGCTTTCTTTCGATTTTAAGCAGGTGAAAAGTAAGAGGGGATAGGAAAAGTTGTTACACTAAGAAATCAGCTTTGCAAAATATCTGTGCTTACCATTGCTAAAATAAAAGGTTTCTAAGAAGGCGAGATATCTCGTCAACACCGGTAAGAGGGTTAAGATTTATTTTTTAATGCGAGTATAAGGATTTTTTAGAAGCTTATCTGGAATAGGTAAACTAATTTTTTCAACAGTGACTGGCTAGTCCCAGAAAGCCAAGTTCTATATGTCGGTAATTTGAATTGGACCTTTTTAAAGATACTGAAGATATTCTTATCTTGAAGCTATTTATACTGCTTGAATAAATAATTTTCCCCAGGACAAAAATTAAAAAAAAAAAATCAACGTGAAAAAATAGTAAATTAGAGCCTAACGAGATTGTTTCGTATTCATGGGTGCGGAAGAACAACAATAAACTTCTGTACCAGTCAGAAAATGTGGCCAGAACTTGTCACTGATTTAACCCATTCTTGGTCGGATTTATTTTTTCAAATTTTCGATAAAAAAAATTTTTTATTGCTGCAAATTAATATATGTTCCATCCTGAATTCGAAAATTCAAAATATATTTGCCAGTAAGCAGTTTTTTGCTTGACCTACTGGTGGCCGTACATATAATATCCCATTCACTGATCTCCAGTTTTTCCTGCAATGCTCCCAAATTTTAAATTAAAAAAATAGTCTGATACTATATTTACCAAATCTATTCCTTTGAGGCATTTAAGATAAATATCTGCATAAAAAGAATTATTAAAAAAATACGTAAAAATGTTTTGGAAAATGGTTTTACAACCTTGACGTGAAAACAGCTTTACAATCTTTCTTGGCCATCAGAGAGAAAAAAAAAACACATTGAAATCATTTATTGTAGATTATTTTATTGCTTACTTTACAAAATAAAAATGAATATCAAAAATGTCTTGAATATATTTTTAGTATACGTTCTGACCACATCACACTAAAATTGAAACGAGGAGGAGCAGGACACACTGTTTTTTCTGCTACCCACATCCTTACTGAGCTCATATCATCGTCTTCTGATTCACTAGACTCTGAATAAATGTCATCACTAGATAAATCAGAAGTATCATCTTTTCTGACTGAGAGATATTGAATTCACTGCCCTCGGATTCACTCTTTGAATCCATCATAAAAGCTATTTTGCCATGCAACAATAACTAAAGGCAACCGACATTACAGAAAATACAAACAGAAATAATAAGACCATAGTTGCGGCATCTCTTAGCAATATTCAGAAATACTTTGTTTTTTTTACAATTTAAAAATTTTTCTCTTCGTCGACACATGCGACACCGACCGTACGGGCACAAAAAGCCCCACGTATGACACGCGACGCCGACCAAGAAGGGGTTAAAGAACAAACGCCAGAGGGATTAAATTTGGTATTATAAATTTATTAAGAGGATTTCAAGAATAATTTAATATGTTGGTTTTCTATGCTAATTTTCTAGATTAGTTACTTGTCAGATGAACCTTTTCTTGCTGTGTTAGGTTCAAGAGTTCACGTTAGGTAACTTGTTCTTGACGTGTACGCCCGCCAGGATGATATTACTGATTACTTCACCAAGATCTTTTATCCTTCGGCACTTATTGTACTACCTAGGTTCAGGGATATTTTCTTTCTTGATGGTCAATAATCAACTCCTTTATCACCAAACAGTATGTGCCATCATACATACTGTTTGGTGAGAAAATCATTTTTTTCCAGTGGCCTACAGGTGCCATCTACTTACCTTATTCTAGTAGCCACCTATTTAGCATATTGAAAAAAAGCTATATATTTTTTATTATTGAAACATCATTTTAGACATATCATTACATATAAAAAAATAATTAGTACTCGAAACACCATGGGATCCCGTGGTTCATATTGGTGGTATAGATTCATAGTGGTTCATTCATGGGTTAAAACATTCATAGAGATAGAAATGAATTACCTTTTGGGTTTGATAATACGATTGAATAATCGACGTTTGGGTGTACCTAAAATTCCAAAACGAACACGGCTATACGCGTTTCGGAACTATATGAAGTTCCTTCATCAGTAGCAGAAACAAAGAAGAAAGAAAAATATTGAAAAAAACTCTTTATAGCGGGAGTTACTCGCTGTTGTAGACAAGAGTCAAATTCAAAAAAAATTCAAATTCAAAAATTTGCTATTTCAGTTATAGAGAAAACAAACTTTTTCAAAGATTTTTTAAAGGTGTATTTATTTTGAATATTTTGTGTATCTCTTAAGTGCCAAAGCACGAATTGCGGCCGATTCGCGAAGTGGCCGAGAGTTTTCTGCTAAAGTCTGATTTTAGGAAATGATTCGGGCTTTGTGGCTGGCCAATTGGGCGAAGTGGTCGAAGATCCCCTTCCAACGTTGGATGTGCTGATGTAAGACAGTCCATAAGGCGCCAAATCCATTTTCTTTTCATGGCCAACGTGTGATACATGGCTATATATAGCAGGTGTATTGGATTAGCTCCATGTGATGAGAAGAAAAAAAATAGAAATTTGAGAGAAAAACACACTATAAAAATAAAATAGACATATATATTTTTACTGTCACAAACTTTGAAAAAAAAGATTATCGCATCATGACTGTAGTTTGATGGGTCGCCATATCTAACGTGGCAATAATTATCACGAAAAAATATGCCAACTTGGCGGAGACCCCCCCCCAAATCATGTCTTTTGTTATCGGACTTCGGCCTCTGACCACTTCGCGATCTGGCTGGCCAAAACCCCAATTCGGTAAATGGCCGGGTCAACTTACAAGGAAATTGGCCAATTAGTGAACTGGCTGGCCACTTCTATTTAAATACGTTTATTACATACGTCTGGTTTCTATAAACAGTCAGACATGCTTTGTAAAAATACAGACATCTGATGGGTAAAATGTTTAAATTGTTATAATTAGTCAGGTTAACACTATCATTTTGATTTGAAAGAATTTTTATGAATTTGCCTTGAATTTGAATTATTTCGCTACTTTACATAATTTCCTCCAAACGCTACAAGACCGTAACTCACGTGAGACTAAATCCAAGCGTAGTAGAGAGTCATTGAAAATTTATTGCTCAATTTTTTTTTATTAATTTGACAATACACAAATATACATATGAAATTGAACGCGCACACAAACAATAAAGGCATCTGTGTGGCCCCAAGGGACAATTGTCCATCCAGGAAGCCTATAAAAGATTTATATCTTATCTTTATTTTTAGATAATAAAATATAAAGTGGATCGTATCTTACTGAAGATGTCAATAAAAGAGAAAGAGCACATTTATTTATTTACATAGTAAGAACTTAATTCAAATTAATATAATATGATAAAATATGGAGATTGTAATCCACTATATAGCATTAGTCCAATTAATTTTTCATGGACTTATATAAGAGGTACTGAGGATATTTCGTAAGCTCAGTCTACTTAGTGAATCATTATTTATTCAACGACGAAGGTTCGCGATAAACAGCATGTGTTTTACCCATAAAGCCATTATTTAGTTACTTTAGCTATAATCAGGAAAAACTTGCAAGTGATCGAAATATCCCGAATTTTTATACAGTTTTCTGGAATGAAAAAAGGCTTAATGTAACCGTAATCAGATTATTAAGCTGGAAACATAAGACGTGTTAATTGAAACACAATCTACTTAAGTTGCACATCGAAGTGCAGTGTAAACTTCCAATTTGGAAAAAATGATAATAAAGAAGAAGTTTTTGTTCTAATGACCATAAACGCAATAGAACCGCTTCTATGATCCACAGGTAGGAAAACCCGCGTGACACGACTCGCTCGAGCAAATTAATCGCATGACGTTGCAAATTACAGTGGCGTAGTGCAAGCAGCTCAAGTGTCAACTGGCGGAAGAAATGGTATAAATCCCATTAAGAGAGGCGGAAGAACTCCACAAAGTACATGCGATCATCATACATCAGAAGAGAACCATCAAATAATCCCTGTAGTGATTTTCTAACCGATCTAAAAACCTTGACATGATTATAACTAGGGCTGGGAATCAAAAAATTTTAATCGGTTAATCAACTTATTAATCGAATTTTCATCAATAATGTTATAACATTCTTATTATACGGGCTGTCCTGTAAATGCTAATGCGGTCTTTATCTCATCAACCGTCCATCGTAGATGTATAGTTTAAATTTAAAACCTGCTTAAAAATTCATTCAAAAATTGCCCCGCACCAGTTTTGAAAATGAAAATACAGTGTGTAACAAAATAAATGTATATATATGCATAACATACATTTTAACCCATTAAAGACGAATTTGATTTTTATAAAGAAAAAAAATCACTGAGTGTGTGAATTTATTGGAAAAGAAAAAAAATTAAAATTTCGAATGGCAAATTTTCTTACCAACCGACGTCAATGGATTAACATTAAAATATATAGGAACTAACTGCGACCGGAGCCAAACGTCGTATAAAAATGTGAAAGCCGTGTAAACGAAGTTCCACCGTGTACGTTCGTATCTCTCGATAAGCGGACATTCCTTGTTAGTAGACAAAATTTTTGGTTCCAACGGTGTCCGTTATCGAGAGGTTCTACTGTTAGTAATAGAAAAATATCTTGGGGACCGTAACTACTTCATAACACAAAAGAAAATACCCGAAATATAATATCATAACGTCTCTTCTGTTTTGTTTAAAAAACTTTTAATCAGTTTTTTTTTCCGAATTTTTATCTGATTCATAATGCTTCGTTAAATAATTAATATGAGCAGAATAAATAAATTTTCCGCAATGCGAGTAATGAGTAAACTGTGGCCACACGATATAACCCTATTTTTTTTAAATTTTATATACATGTATTCCCTGTGAGCTTCTTCTTCATAAAAATAAACCTTAAATAAAATTAGCGAAGGATTTAAACTTTTCATGCTAGGATTATTCGCTGAAGTCTCGCTGTTCTTATTAAATGAGACTCCATTGTTCTTTCATTAAATAATTAAGTACCATTTCCGTCAAAAGTTAATACTTTCAGTCTAAGGCTCAAGTTATCATCTCTGTAATATTTCTTTCATTTTTATGATTATTATTTCAAACCGAGTTCGTTTTGAAAAGTTATCCTATTCTATTCTAGAAAATTCGAAGATATGTTATTATCCGATGTTTAGAAACGAATGGATAGAGTTTGGAAATTCCTAGATTTTTGTTAGGGTATCTGACTACGTTTGAAGGCACTTTTCTATAAAATGGTAATGGAGTGAAATTTAATGACATTTTTTGGTAGAAAGTGCCCCAAAATGGTGAAAAAAAAAAGAAGTTTAGACTACCTATGTCATTTTCTGTGAAGGTCATTTTTATGTCAAGTTTTATGCGAAATTCATGTAATATTGGAAATACGATTGCAAAAAAAAAATTCAATGAATGGAATGTTTTGTTCTTTTCACAATACATTCAGTACATTAATAATGGTGCTGGTTATGAACTAAAAGTTAAACGATTGTGAGTATTCAGAAAAATCACCATCGAAAAATTCAAACACAAGGAAAAATCAAAACTCCTTATGCATTTCGACACGCTCTGGGTGTCGTCTTTAGAGGATACAAAATATCGCGCTGGCAGAGGATCCCACTTGGATTGATTACCAAGTTTTAACTCTCGGTTGCTCACAGCGGAAAGGAAAACGCCTTGTAGTCACGACGTTTGACTTAGACAGACGTATATTTTTATATGGGATCCTCGTTCAGCGTGATATTTGTATCCTCTGAAGACGCCTGTCGAAATGCATAAGGAGTTTTGATTTTTTCCTTGTATTTGCGTCTTTCGTTGGTGATTTTTCTGAGTATTGTCTCAGGCAAAGTTTACTTCCTGTGTTCCAGATTGTTAGTATGCTCATAAGTTACACTCAAATCTATAAATGTACGTGTGAATGTTTTGAAATTTCGTTCTACATATTGTCTTTAAAACACTGCAACTAGACAAAAATATGTGATAGACCTTAGATTTTAGCTTATAACCTTCAACAATATATAGCAAAATATTATATTTAAATTTCGTAATGATACAACGGATAGATCTTTAGAAATAATGTTGCAAATACAAGTAAAATGCCAAAGATACAATGTAAAATACCTTTAAAATTTTTATTCGTGTATTATTTGTACGTAAACACGTAACACTAAAATGGACGTAACTTCGATTCTAAGTGTCATTTAAACAAAATCAGGCCTGTTAAAAATCGATATTTTCTTCCAAAATGACGTTTTTTTAACTTAGTTAACCCTTGAGTTACTCATAATTCTCGTTTATGTGGTTTATTATTTGGAATAGTTATTATCATTTCTATAGTTGAAGCATGGCTATCTTGTTCTATTTTTGCGAAATATTACCACGTATGCGGGACTACTTCAAGCGCGTTGCGGCCGTATCATCCACATACCCCTGGGGGTGACTCTGGTCAATTTAATCGAATACTAAATATGTATGTTTAATATATATAGCCATGGTTGTTTGCAGTGCATTTATGGTGCAAAAAATAAAATCAAAACAATGTGGGTCCCAGAGCCGTGTCTGCTCCTAGCCTGCCTTGTGTGAGCCATGACGTCAATTTATGACCTCTTGGGACAATCATCGGTCCCCCATACGCATACAACGCAGTCTAATGCCTGAGCGTGACATTATATGAAGCCCGTAGAGAAACCAAAAATTTCTTATTTTCCTCTGCTTCTGTAACACTGGCTGCGTTTCTCTGAAACAAAATCATTCACGTTTAACACCATCCGGTTAAAGCAAAGTTAATGCATGGCCACACCAATCTCTCAGATCACTAATTCGAGATCGAATGGGAGCTGGAGGTGGGGGGGGGGGGGGGAGCTTTCTGATGATACTTAATACTGAGAGTTGGAAAATGTTAAAAAGAGCAATTCTTTTGAAGTTCTGAATGCTCAAAGTATCCAAGTTTTATTTATAGATTATGGCCTCTGAATTTACTAATAAACTTAAAACTATGTTAAAAAAGGCATTTATGGCACGAAAATTTCAAAAAAGACATTTTTATCAAAAAAGCTTGAAAATAGGCAAAAAAAAAGGCATTTATGGCATTTTGCCTGAACTTCCGGGCTCTAATGATGATACCAGCAAGTGCAGTGGATTTTTTTTCTCTGAATATTCTGAGTGAGGATGGATTTACTTGCGTGACGTTACGAACAGCGTGCGAAGGCCTATCTCTAGGAGGTGTTGGTTTGACTATACATTACATACACAGTAGCACTCAAAAGTCTTTTTATGTGTCTGCAAAATTTATATTTGAATGTTTTAATGTGAAATATATATTCTATGAAAAATAAACACCGAGTCTCATTGCAAAGTATTTTGAACAAAAAATAGCAACCTAAAACTTTTTAAATTCAGAAAAAAATTAATTTTTTTGTTCCTTCAAAAGTCTTGACACAAACAAACGAGAAAGAAAAAAACTACTAAATAATCAAATCAATGAACACCAGAGCTAAGTAGAATAAGTCTACACTTTGTTAGAAGCAGTTTAGATTGTAAAACTAAGAGCTATGTTTTGGTATGGACACAATGACTTTGTCCCATGGTCAGAGGGCATTTTTCCATTCTTTTTTCCACACAATTGAAAAAAAACCATCGAGTGTAAATAATTTCAGGCTCCGACTCGTCTGTCGAACTCAATCTATAAATGCTTGATGGTATTCAAGTCAGGGCTTTGACTTCACCACCCATAAAATTCATTTTCTTGCCTTTCAAGTAATGTCTAACAATTTTGGAGCTATATTTGCGTTCATTGTCGTGCTGGAATATCGGTGATAGTGACATGTATCACGCCGAAAAGGACGACTAATGATTATGAAATGAATTTTTATAACGAAAAATGTCCCCTGTGTTTTTTTTTCGGAAAGTAAAGGGGGACCGAAACCTTTGGCAGAGAACCTCCCAACTTTCACCTTCTTGTTTAACAGAAAGGATACATAATTCCTGAATAATTACCTTATAATTTTCTTTATAACTACCTATAGTAACTTGTAACACCTCATGTATTATTACATATTTACCATTTGTAACTTGGATTGTTTGTTTTGTCGAAAGGAAGAGATAATTCTCCCCCTTCCTTGCCCTTCTGTAATTAAGTAATAATGTGATAACGATTTTTTTTTGCTTGGAAGACAACCAAACACGCCCATAATGTTCAGCCGATGTTTTAAAAGTGATAAACTTTTAAAATTTTAAAGTTTATCACTTCAAAAGTCATAAACTTTTAAAGTTTATCACTTTAAAAATCCGTGCGTGCTCGCACGTCCGTGTTTCGAATTAAATTCGTAGAGTATTTTGTCTTGTCCTACCCAGATCATGACAATCCGCTCTGTATCAATGAAGAGGTTTTAACGGGTGTTTTTGAGGAAGAACTGGGCCAAGCTGGCAGCTATGCATTTATGAGGTTGGGAACCTAACGTGAAGTCTGTTTCTGTATAATGCTTGTTATGTGTAGTGCTGCCACCTGCTGTCAATTTTTCTAAGTATGTGTGAATCATAATTATTGAACAATTGTATCGTTGTAGGCCTGTTGCTCTCTGTGGCGAGACTTCTCAACGGGGAGATCGGTTCGCATTCGTGCCTCAGGGTATTTTGCCTAGTAGACACACACACATTTCGAAGATCCCTCTTTGCTTGTATTTTTATTATTCTATCTATCCTATCTGTTGTCTTCTTTTGATTGTATTGAAAGAAAATTACTTTTTACACACATAATTCCAAAATTATTAAACATGGTGTCACAAACTTATGAACTGTCTTGAAATACAAAAATTGCTTGCTACTTGGGCTCGACCTCACCGCTTTCCTGAAGCCTTAATTATACTTTCCCGAAAAAAATCCACCGAATATGTTTTTCATTTTTTAGAGTTTTCATTATGTGTTCTACATAATCCTACCATAAATTCAAATTAAATAAGAATTAATTAATTACATATTTGATTAACTATTTTGTCAAAACACTTTCAATCAGTCTAAAAACAAAAATTAGACAATAAAAGCTCACTAACCGCAAACAAATGAATTTCAGCTACAGGTGTCGATAAATAACTTCCTTCTGCTTTACATATGCCGAGGTAAGAGCAGTGCATGCAAATGAGTTTTCGCTACAAACATTATTGCATTGTCAAAAGACTTTTGAGTGCTATTTCACTGTACTTTGTTTGATGTATCGATGCACCATTCTTGAAATTTTCCACAAAAATCGTAAAAGTCGAGAGAGACACAGGAAAACTTGATTATTCTTTTCTCGATTGTGAGTCAATTTGACCAAAACAATATGAACGAGGTTGACCAATCCTTAAAACAGATAAATGGATTCCAATCGTAACGTGTTTTTGAGAAAAAAACGAAACATTCCAGAAAAATCTTATAGGAAGAAAACCACATAAAAAATACAGCGAAAATTCAGTAAACTTGCAGTTCGGTTCGATTCTCGTATCAAGTTTGGTTGTTCATTTCTTGCCTTGTAAATGTTCTCAAGGGATCCGAAAGAAAAAAAAGAAAAAGGGAAAGAAGGCCATTAAAGTTCTCAAGAAAGAAAGTGAGTAAGACGGTGAAGCTGCCATCAAGATTCATAGGAATCGACCCGAACAACTGCAGAAACCTTGTAAGCATTTACGAAAGATAAGACAATCCGTCTTTTTCTCTGTAACGTCTTCAAGATAGTAGTATTACATAGTAAGATTGCGTGCAACCTCAACGCTGCACATTTTGGGAAGAGAAGGAAATAAACTTTTCACAGAAAGTTTCATGTTGTTTTTCTGGAAAGTCGAAATCTTACTATGCTTCCATGTACTATTTGAGTTGTCATGAACTTCGAATCATTTGCTTTTTTGATGATATTGTAGTAAACTTGAGAATAATAAGTAAATTCGTCACTCCATTGGTTTGAGACAGTTTGACGTCTTATGTATCGATTATTTCTAGTTAAGGCCGGGGTTTAAATTATAAAAGTCTGATGAAAAAAAAAAAAACAATCAATAAGGTAACCGATACGCTTATTGGTTGCATTGGAAATATATTTAACCACTAGTCACGCTGACCGAGTTTCCCACTTGGGTTGAATACCAAATCTTAACGCTCGGTTGTTCAGCGGAAATTGAACAGACGTACTTTTTCCGCTGAGCTAGATATTTTTCCTCTGAAGACGACACCCATTGGTGTCGAAATGCATTAGGATTTTTGTATTTTCGTGTATTTGCCTTATTCGTTAGTGTCTTCTTAACAATGTCAGAGTGTCCCCCCCCCCCGATGAAAGCCCTAGGCATTGGCTTTGATTAAATTTAATTTTTTGAATTTTTCAATTTTCATATACTGTTTCCAATTTTCATATAATGCTTGCTTTCAAATATTCTATTCCTTCTCATCATCAATTTTGTTTTCAATTTTTCATATATAAACAATAAATATTTTACAATTTTTACAATTTTACAATATATATATATATATATATATATATGCGCGATATATCAGTTACACACAATAACCGGTTATTATCCATGCTTATCAATCGTCTTGGTAAGTTTGATAAATTTATCACTTTTACCGGCGAATATGCATAATACCTAAGCATCGTTGGTAAATTTGATAGATACTTGAAATTTATCGCCTTTATTTTTTTTACTTCCTTTCTTTATTGTGTTATTTTTTTAAAAAATTTATTGGTCTTTATGGTCACGAAAAAAAAAATTCAGATTGAAATCAAGGTAAAATTTCTGAAAATTTCATTTTTGGAAAATCATAAACATAGGCGGATATAGATTTGAAAGTCTGGGAGGGAGCACGATGATGATGATGATGATGATGATGTCAACTCATATATACACATATACATTATTGGGGGGGGGGGTGCAATCTCCGCCCATGGTCGGTCTACTTTTTACCATGAACTTATAAAAAAGTGTCGTCTTCTGCACCGGGGAAACACACTGATCATTATACCACAGGAAGACGATCCTTTCTTCTTTAAAATAAGCACAGTAGCGTCACTTGCTGAGTAGAGACATTGCAGCATCTCTTAACTTCGGTTAATGGCCTCCAGGTGGCGACAGTATGTAGGCGCAGGTAGGTGCTGTAGTAGTGATGGATAACCATCTATCTCTACTGCCGTCACCTGGAGGCTATTAGCTGAAGTTATGGAGGCTGCAATGATGTCTCTACCAGTGTTCGCCAATACGCATCTACATGCGTGATTCACGCATTAAAATTGAATTTTAATCCTCCAAATTTTGTTGAGGAGTGAAGAAAATACTCCTTCAAATTTTAAGTAATTTTTTGTTTTAACAGAGTTATTTCCCACAAATAAAAAAAAAACTCTTTTTACAAAAATACCCCTTAAAATTTTGTGGAGGAGGAGAGGAATGAAATCACTCTTCAAAATTATATATTCGGACAACACAGTCTCTACTCAGCAAGTCATGCTACTATGCGTGTTTTAAGAAAAATAGGATCGTCTCTCTGTGGTATAATGGTCAGCGCTCTTACCCGGCGTACAGGAGGTCCTGGGTTTGATTCTCGGTGGAGAGAATGACAGCTTTTTTTCAAGTTCACCACGGAATAATATCCAGGTAGCCTATTATTTCAAACCTTTATTTGCTATTTTTGTTGTTTATAGAGCTCAAAAAATTTAGCATGTTTAACCACGTCTTTATCATGTGTGTGGTAATTCACCATCTTACTTTGCTATGTTTTTAATTTGCAGTTTACCATAGTATCTACGGACTAGAACATATAAAAAACATTAAAATTTTTTCTTCAAAATTTGTATAAACTTCAAAAATTCTTTCAAAAATTGTATAAACTGATTAATAATAGGTTTATCAGCTGTATGATGCACTGAAGGGTTAAATTATCCGCTACAATAATACAACCGAAGTGAAAGCCGCCTGGCAGTCGAGTGGTTAGGGAACTGGCTTCTCACTGTGCAGGTCTGGGTTCGAATCCCGGTTCGGGCATGGATGTATACTAACACTAACGAATTCCCTGGACGGATCATACTGATCCCTTGGGAATACGTGTGAATCACGTTAAAATCACCTCAAGTAAAAGTCGTTAATTTGGAAACGAAATGAAAAAAATAGAACAAAACAGACCGTTTTTTTTATTTTGCGTGTATGTGTGTGTCATACAATCTTATAATTTAAAATAAATTATTTAAATTATTCACTTATTTCATTAAAGTATTGTACAGACACGTACATGCCTTTCTAAAATATTGACAGTTGGTAGCCTTACTTACGAGGTCTATTTTGTTTCATTCACACCTTCATCTAATACATAACCATATTACACCAACAGAAATTTACTACACTTGACGGTAGCGCTGAAAACAAGTGGCAATCTCAGGGATGGATGCCAATCTCTTCTGGTATATTAATATTCTAAACAGAAACCATTCCTTTGTATGTTACAATTTCATTTCAAGGCGTCAGATTTGAAGCGGAATGGGCGTAAAATCTCGATATAAACAAAATGCCTCATAATAAATGAAAACTAATGATGAGTTCAAAACACTATAAATTATAGAATCATTTATCACTCGGATGCAACTCTTGAATTTTCATAGCAAAGATCGGAGCCCAGAATTTCAAGCTATAATTAAAAATTTATGAAGATAATATAATTTTCAATCGAGATGGGGAATAAAACCATATGTATAGAGGAAAATTCAATAGGAAGAATTATTTTTTAGTGTCTGGAAGAAAACTCAAATGGCGATTGACAGTTTCTATGTTCGTGTAATTCTTTTCTTACCTTCAAATCTTATAAAAGGAATCGGTTATCGCCCCGTCACAAGATATCAGAGGTTTATTTTTCGTCTCTTTTTATTGGATCACCTGTCATATTCCCGTTCTTTGGGTGAACTTGTTTCAGTCTCTGTAAAATGACATGATTTTATTCCTCACCGCAATATTATATATATTTTTCCCCTCTCAAGATGCATGGCCAAAAGTTGCGAATTCTATTGAACTTTACTTATATATTATTTTGTGGAGAAAGATTAAAAATGATGTATGGGAAGTTTAAGGGACATTAGTCAATTATTTTCTGGAATTTGAAAACTTTCAACCATTCAAAATTTTATCTATTTTTTGGTAGTGGGTGTAATCAAATGAAAGAACAACGAGAGCCACAGAAAAAAAAGCACAACGAGCGCAATTTGCAAAACCCAATACCGTGGTTATTTGCATCGTGCAATGTGGGCGATATTGCATGCATATTGCGTTAGAATGACATCAAGCGTTCTTAGAAAGGAGTCCTTGTTATAAGAACTAAAGTCAACTGGGGTGACTGTGCCCAGTTTAAAAAAAAATGTTTTTTGGCGATGTAAAACTTACTTGGTTGATTGTTTGGGGTGCTGCAGTCGTCAAAGCATTTGCTTTACATGTAAATGAGGTGACCTGAGGTTTTGGGGCGTTTCCTGATATAAGGGATATTGCTAAAAAGCCTCATTTGTGCAGCCTTTTTCGATAACTGAGTTCCATCAGCTATTTTTACTATTTGCAGATGTAATGAAAAGTAATTGGAGTTTTGGTTTTATACCTCACAGGAAGAGAAGTCCCCGCCTCTTGAGCCCAGACTATAGTATTATTTTCTAGGAGAAAACGTAACCCCACAGAAGGAAAAATGTTACCCTTCCACCTCGCTTGAGAAAACTGCGTACGAATACGAGTGCGGGGTACTATAATTTTGCATGATGATTGGACATACGTGCAACATCGTTCGTACTTTTCATTACCCAGCAATTCACCTTATTCGCCACCACACTGAAAAAACAATTAAATTCGGGCAGGTTAGCCTCGGTCACCTAGGTAAAGGACAACTGTGTTCCTTAATAAGAAATCTGACTCCTCTAATAAGTAGGCCGTACAGTTCACTCACACAGCTCCAGAATTTTATAATCTTTTTGTATGATCAAGGAACTCAATCAGAAGCGATCGTTGAAAATCTTCTATGAACTTATTATGTTCCATGAACAATAATAGAGCAGCCGTAAACATTCTGGCGTGCCGTAAAGGATTGTACCTTCTATATAGTGCCATAAAGAAAAAACGTTCCTAAGTTTTGACTACTAAAACGTAGACGGGATAGCATGTTTTTGTTCGATAATGCCCACCCACTTTTGTGTCACAACAAATAACGTCTTCTCACTAAATTTCACTGGGAAGTACTACTTCACCAAACACCAACTCCAGCTACATCGCTATATTGCAATTTACTGCCATTAACGATTTGAATTGTAAATGAAGGCGCCATCTATCGGTGGTTGCCTCAAGCTCGTTAGCGAAAATATCAAATTTAATTATCAAACTGGGAAGTACTGGAACATCCTGAAAAACATAACAGACAGTGTTACCTTCGAGGATCTCAGACGGTTTCACAAATACAGGAGCCAGCAGAAAAGCTGCCGAGAGTTGCACCAACACTTTCAATCCATCAGTTCCAGCCTCGTCCTTTTCGGACCGTCATCATCCGTCTCTTCAATTTCCGTTCACAAATCACTCAAGATACATCAGAAAAAGCCAGTCTATCCAAAAGACTCATCTTATTCAGGCTTTCCCAAGTTGTCTGCAACCAAGTCATGAAAGTCATCAAGGTATAATACCGTCTGCTCTACTGTACAATCTATCCTACAGCCCGGATCCGTGACTTTTACTTGTTTACTTTCCTCCTCTTAAAAAGCATTAAAAGAACATAGATTGGCCTCAGAGATGCTTATTTGATGCAGGATCATATAACAAGGGCAGTCTCACGAGGAGCTGGAGTCGCCATCATCTGACGTCACGCGTGCCGTCATTCCCCTGCAGAACGTAGTGCGTCCGCTTTGTTACCTTTTTAATTATGGTAGTTTGCATAATTGCTGTACTGCCCATTTTACTGAATTATTTTTAAAATTATCTTTTCGATTATTGTCATTAATATTTGTATATTTATTGGCTTGCTTCGTGCAAGCCACTAAGAATATTTTCCTCCGATTTATTTCAGTTGAATCACGTACGTTAGTTAACTTTTAGAAATTGAATTTTGTCTTTTAGTTGATTGAAAGACAACTCGAGAGAGATAATTTTAATTATCCTTTGGAGTTTCTCGAATTTTAATTATTTTTTTGTTTTCATTTTAATTAGGTGTAGCTTTAAGAAGTGTTAATTTCGTTATTACAAATACAACTGCAACAAATGGGAAGCTAGTGGTGACAGAGCCGGGTGTGCTGTGCGGTGCTCGAGCACCCAAGGTAATTTATAGCATGGGTATAACCACGCAACTAAATTGATTCAGAAATCTAAATTTCCCATGTAAAGATCAGTGTTATATTTATCCGAAAATGTAATCTTTAAGGGTAATTTCACTCTTGTCCAAAATTTCAAGGGGTATTTTCGTAAAAAGATGGGTATGCTTTTTGCAAGTGAGAAATAACTCTAATAAAAAAAAAACTATCTGAAATTTGAGGGAATATTTTCACACTCCTCATCTAAATTTAGAGGAGTAAAACTGAATTTTTCGATGAGTGAATCACGCATCCAGGTGCGTATTGGCGAACACTGGTAAAGATCAAGACGAGCACCCACAAGTTCTAAACGCTTCCGACGTCCTGAGAGAAGAAAATATAAAAATATTCCTAGTATACAATGTTTGTGAGTATTATTATTATTTTGAAAACTGATATCAAAAGACGTTATTGCTTGGATTTAATCCATTTCTTAGCTTATAGATTATAAAAGATTATAAAAATACTACATGCGCACCCGGGACACTAACGGGCGCGGTAGCCCGGTCGATAAGATACTCTATCAAAGTATGTTTAGAGGTGTCGCGCGTTCGATACCCGGTTCGTCCTTGTCAGGAAAGTTTCCTGACACAGGGGTACAACAAAAAACGGCGACTTGACCGCAGCAAAAAATTGCTACCGCAGGGAGTCCCCCATCGAGGGTTAGCGTACCAACCTATCGATGAGTATAAAAAACAAGCCTGCCGTTCGGAATCGGCAATAAATTGTAGGTCCCGGTCTTATTTGCCCTCGAATGCAGAAAATGACCGTGATGCGACAAAAAAATGTTCAAATGACCGGGACACTAAAACACCATAAACGAGGAAATTGTCTCAATCGCATGCAGATGTTGTCTTCTATGAAAAGCTAGCTGGGCCGTGACGTCACACAGCATCTCCGAAACCACGCCTACTGAGCCAAGGTGGAAAGCGCAACATGAAAGAGACGAAACAGCCCTTACTGTATAGGCCTGCATTTGATGGATATTGTGCAAGATTTTGGTTGATCTGAGTGCTCGAAGTTTCGTATGACAAAGACATACATCGGCTCACGAAATATAATGGGGTTTCTGCCTTCAGACCCCAAGCAGTTACGTGGGGGAAATCTCTCGACACCTTTCCACTTTGATTGGTAGTTTTTGCTTTAAATTGAAAAAGAAGTATTGATTTTGATAGCAGTAGAAGAGTTATTAAAAAAAAATAAGGAGTATATATATACCAAACGAGTACCAAGCAATAAACTGAAGAAATACCAAAGGTTAGATTTTTGATAAGTGATCGAAGGTTAAGACCTTTTCATTTTCTGAGGTTGGATAATGATAGAAAGGAAAACACCAAGTCCGGAAGTTATCTTTTTCCTTTTTCCTATTTCCGGAAAATGCATCAAAAGGCGACATTAAAAAGCTTCACGTCGAATTCTCTGGAACTGAGAAAAACTCTGTTGGGGTTTTGCCTAATAATGACTCAACTCCCTTTCTCTCTCTAGACTGTGTGTAAAGATATCAGTAACTATATGCGAGTTTAGACAAATGTTTTTTCAAGAATATTTAACGAATGTTTACACAAGAGGGCCTTACGCGAATAAGTAAAGTAATTAAAAAAAAACCTTTATTGAATTAGCTGTAGATTTTTAGCTAAAGAAAATCTTTTAACGCGTTATTAAAACAACACGAACTGAGAAATTTTTGATATTTCTTGCGAAAAGTTAGATTGACTTACCTCTTTTATCTTAATTTTCTATGCTATTAGATGTTGATATATCCTAGGAAATTGATAAAAAGTTATAGAAATATTTACTTTTTTCCCCTGTTTGCACACATAATTAGTTTTTCAAAATTTGATAGTAATTGGAGTAAGGTTTGATGTTAAACGTATTATGTACGCTCAAAATTAAGAATATTTACGTGGTAGCGCATTAAAACATTTTAAATTCTGATGCCGTGGATATTATAAAATAAGGCCAGAATGCCAAAAGGTTGCGAAAGTATAGTAAAAGTACGGCTAGCCATGCTTTATCAAACAGATTCCCGGATGATTTCATAATGAACTTGATAAGTTGCTCTCTATGGTACCTGAGAAAGAATTGATTGAGATCGAATCTGGTAAGGACAAATTTTAAATGGCTGGCTTGTAAAAAGAAAGAATAAAGCGTTAGAGTCAAAACCGTTGTCTTGCTAATAGACTCCAGCATCATTAGGATAGATAAGAACCATAAATGAGTGTAAATGATCAACAGGGATGTTTTAGTATTAAGATGCTTTTGGAAATCGTTCGTTCACGTTACGAGAATCTCAAAGACGTCTATGTATAAATATAGTTGGTCCCAACCGAGAGATCCTTTCGCACACTTTACCATTACTATCTATTTTTGAGGATCCGTGGTTTTTGACATGAATACGTCTATTAAATCATCTGACGATACTAATATATTCGCAAAAAGTTTCGTGACGAAATGCTTAAAACGCTCATATTTTAGGACGTGTTAAGAATGTATCGGTGATTTTGATGTCTGTAGGTAGATCTCGGTAATACAAACCCAATAATGCCACTCTAGTTTTAATACCTCTTCCGGTCTCAGCACCAGATATACTGCTCAAATTCGTAACGAAATTCTTTTACGCTATACATAGGCGGAGATAGACTTGGACGTCTGGGGGTCACGGTGATTATTGCTGGAGGGGCACGATGATGATGATGATGATGTCAATTCATATATGCACATATACATTAGATCTGCCCATTCCATTTTTGATGCTAGGGGGCAATGCTCCCACGCCCCCTGTGTCTCCGCCCTAAACGCTATATCTCGAGAGCCTCGCAACGAAAATACGAGACAAAGGAATCGTCTGTTAGATATTCCAAAGACAAATCCGATGACACTGATTTCATTATGTCAAGGCACAAATAACGTACTCACGTCAAAACTTACGACCGTGTTGACACAGCCTACTCCAGTTTTTTGGAAAAAGGTTTTAATCCGCCATTCAATGCAATTTAAATGGGAAATCAATTCACTCAAGGCCAGTCATAATGCTCAATTTTGATATTCTATGGCAAGACAAAGCACTGAATTTGATGCTAAAAGAAATTGGGAGCTGAGAATTAAAAAAAAAACATTTTTTTTGAGAAGAGATAATAATAGATTTTGATGACCCCCAGAAGGGTTCGAACAGTCTGTGTAATAGTAATTGTGTGACAAAATAAATCTTTAGATAAGAGGTGATTACAGACTATATAGTGATACCTAGGCTTATGAAATTTTGAGCAAACGAAGATTTTTTCGTGATTTTTGTGCCTCGGCTATCGTTGATATCGATGCACATGTTAATCTAATACAGCCACGCTGTGAGCTGAATTTCCGTGTCAATCATAACCAGAACTACTGTCACTTAAAAAAACCCGAAATATTTTTCCCCCACTTACCTTTCGGAAATTTTTTTAATCATTTCATATAAAATTCATATAAAGATTCGGGTAATAGAAAATGCATTGAAAAAACAACCTATGTTTTCAAAGCACGCATTCTTTCAGTGCAAAACTCTTACCCTTGGCATCAAGCTAGAAATTCTGGCCATTCCAGGAACTTATCTTTTCTATCTGTATGTATCATACAAAAAAATGAAACGACCAAATCACAAATGGATGACAAATACGAACTCGACTATTTTGTGTCAATATGTCAGTTTCAGGAGACTAAAGCTGATGTTGGTTGTACACATAAAGTAAAATAAAAATATTTCTGTCTTCAGTGTCTCTCTCATCTTCCTATAAATTCCCATTTTTACAATTTTGAAGCTGTTAATTTTACCCTACGATCAGTTTTAGTATTTTTTTTATCGTTAGTTTTGGTGTTTTAAAAAACTTTTCATAAAATTCCTGGACCAAACTAAGCAATTTTCCATAGAAACCTATGGGAAATCACGTTTCGGTTAATGGACGTGATACTGGAACGAATTATGTTCGTTAGCTGAGGTATCACTGCACGTTTGATTTTCAACGATTCAGTGCGATGCGATGAGGTCAACGAATCAGACCCATCTTTGGCAATTTGTCTATTAAAATGTTAACATGCTTTCAGTTTTTAACTATCACATGCAATTCTTTGAACAGTTTCTCCTTAGAAATGCCATTTTCATGAGAATTTCCGGGAATTTTAGACTTATGCTTCATAAGATAGTCATATTATGATATTAACCGACAATAATACGTAATCCAATACACTTGAACACATGCATAGAATTTTACGTCATAGAGCAAAATATAATATGTCATCAAGACACTGATGCCACATTTCTCGCTGAAAGAATGACAAAATGTAGTTCTTGGCTCGTAAAAGCTTATCTATGTCTTCATGTATTTTGTATTGCAAGAGTCGCGTTGATGGCCATCGAATAACAGCTGTCACGTAATGCAGCGTCTCTCTTAGTTTTCTCATTTAATAAGAAATTTTTCACGTACCATAATTGAAATTTTCTTTTTGTTTCCCCGGAGTTTCTCAACTTATCACTGATTGGTGCCAAGAAACGAAACTGTTGAACTTAAATGAGAAAATTTCTAGGACAAAAAAATAAATATTTTCTCAAGAGAATTACTATTCGTAATAAAATCTTTTTCCAGAGATGTTATTTTTATTTGGATATTGAAATATTATTCAAGACTTTTGGCTCTGATTTTTTGGTGGAAAAACTAACGGTATCACATATGGTTGCCAAATGTTTTTATTCGTAAGTGCCTTCAAAAAAATTTGGCTTTTATCCTAAAAAAAGAAAAGAAAAAAAAAAAGGAGTATCCGAATGTGTTTTAAAATTTCCGAAATGTATTGGTTTCAGCAATACTGGCATTACTCAAGTACTATTCAAAATCCCAAAGCATATTAAATTTTATTCTTTGTCTCTTAATTTTGTTATGATAAATAGAATTGGGACAAAATTTATTCAATGAAATACTGTCGTTTTTTGAATTTTTTGGAATTTAAGATCGATTAAAAACCACCCATGTTTTTAAAAGCATAATTTTGGAGGTGCCTATGTTTATTTTCGTTTTAGAAAACACTATAAACTATATTGTATGGCAGTTAAAAAATCTTAACTATTCAGAAGCAATTTTGAGCATTTAGCAGGTATTTTTCTAACAAATATTTGTTTGTAAAATACAAGAAAATAGTAACTTTATAGAATTTGGTTTTTTATTTTGGTAAGTTAAACGGCGCTACTTTGAACCATTTTTTATCGTCTGCGGTGCTTACTAAAAGAAATACGGTTCTTGATCTTCTCTCCTCCCATATATTCTCCTTAACAACAGATCTATATCTAGGCAGACCATATATTCTCCTTAATACATCACATTCTGTTTTAGAAAAACATTATTTTTAATTAAAATAACTTGATCACAGCTAGCCATTTTCTAATTGCACGGTATACCAATTGCATTAAAAATTGATTTTTAAAATGCTTTTATACATTGATTTATATATAATTGAGGTAGTATCTTTAGTCGAAACATTTTTTTTCGGAACCGATGGGAATCATGGAACTTCCAATAATTTAGAAATGTAATAATTAGGGCTATTCTCCGATTGATCGATGAATCGGGTCGGTTAATCGATCAAGTGGTAATCACAGTTAAAAATTTTAGTTTATTTGATTGACTCGATCAATTCGATTAAATTTTTTGTTTAAAGTTAAACATTATTTAACTTGATTTACTAGACTAAACCGATAGATGTCTTGTGTGAATTATGTTCCTATACATAACATTTCAAATAAGTAACCATATTTTAAAATATTTGGATCAATATTTTGATGGACGTTTTCAACATGGAGAAATACAAGTCGATTCAGTGAAAACTGGTGATATCGTAACTTCAGTTTCAATTTGAGTTTGATGGGAGTTTCAGAAGACAAAACCAAAATTTATTGTCTTTACTGTGAATAGCACATTTATTATTCGAGAAACATCAGTTCCCCATCCTCACCGGTACTATTTGAGAGCAGTTTCAAGAGAAAAAAAGTAACAGCATGAGAAATCGAAATTTGTTTCGAAATCAGTGACGAACCCGAAGTAACTGATTTAAAAAAATAGAGACAATGTATCCAATTTAAGAAATTCCAGGATATCACAAGTACATAATAAATAGCTTCAAGCGGGTGTCACTTATTTCTCAATGTATTCCTATATTCGTTTACATCCATTCAATGGATAGATGCGTGAAATGAAAAGAATATATTTTTATAGCATCAATATATAAATACTATATTGCTATAAATACTACGTTTGCTGTGAATGATTAGCATTTGAAAATTTGATTAATCAATTAAAAATTTTTGATTGATCATTTACATATTTTAATCGATTCCCAGCACTGGTAATAATCTTAGTGAACATCAACATTTACGAAAAAGAGACGTAATATCCATCAACAGATCTGGCTTGAAAAGGAATACGTTTAATTTGTACATTTTTATCATTTAGTTTTCATTCAAGTATCGCACGAGAGTTTCATCTATTTAACCTGCTTTCTATATCGTTCCGAACATCTTTAGTTTGATTACAAACACATAGTAGGCTACATATTGAAATTTTACAATCTAAGTGTTCTCAGGACACTCTTCTTTGGCTCAAAAAAGTATATTTCCACAA